>NW_023998581.1:204960-213511 GCF_014805625.2 Glossina fuscipes | reverse complement strand
AGTGTCATTGGCCGCGCCCGACTATTATGTTCTTACTTGTTTGTTAAATAGTATTACTCGATTTACACAAACGGCATTAAAAGCACTGAAAAGTGTTAACGTCAAGAGTTGGCCAACATATGTAAAGGCGATATACACGCAAGCTCAACTGTTTGACTTGTTAACTCTGGGCGTATAAGCTAAGCGACCGGGACCATTTTGGGCCGAAAACATGTAGTTCTGACAAGCAGCTGGGCAGTCTTTTGAGTATATATTTAGGGAATTGAAACTATTAGAGGAAAACATAACAAGTATGAGAGTTATATTCGGCTGGGGCCGAATCTTGACCACCCACCACCACGATAACTTAAGAATAATAAGTAAAATCAATCATATAAAAAAATTGTTTTAAACAAGGTTTTATTTTAGAGACGCTAAAATTTGTTTCGGTCACTTTCATAATGATTATACGCAAGAGCTTGTAGCACTTTTATGTATTAGACATCAACCATAATAGAGAGAAGAGAATACACTTAGCTTGCCGCATTCTACCCAAGTACTTTTATTTTACACCCATATCGAAATTGTTGTTAAAAAAACAGTAATTCATCACGTCGTTCCGTTTACCTTGTTTAATTTGGAACTAACACACTTAGCTTGTCGCATTCTACCGTCCAAGTCTTTTTAATTAATGCCCATATCGATTGGCACCATTAAAAGAAAATTAGTCCACCACATTTATTATTACAATTAACAGAAGACGTCGACTTTAAGTACTTCGCGCATAGCATGACCTATTTAGAAAAAATTCCATTTTTTCTCGCTCCCTTATTGACGGAAAAGCAGCAATCATCTTATGGTTCCTTTAGTTTTAAAAATTGAGACAATCGCCCGCCTGAGTACACTTTGATTAAATTAGAAAACTAATGTTTCACTCGAAGCAATTCTTACTACTTTAACTTTTTTGGCATCTTCAATAACCAACAGATGATATTGATCTAAACGAAAAATCACTTGAATATTTTAGTTAAAGCGATTCCATTTGCTTTTAATAGAACATTTGATAGACTTAGTACATCCACTGTTACGAATATAATAAATATAATCGTTTTAAGCTAATCCCATTTAATACCCTTTTCATAAATGTATACAGCACAAACACAAAAGTCAAACACAAATTGAGCGACTAACCTGCAACATCGACTATTTTCTAAAAATGACAAAATAATATAAATATATGAAAGATTTTTGCAGACATATAGTTTTTCTGTCTTTCCGGTCAATGTTTTATTTAGACTGTGTTTTTATACTGTATCAAAAAAAAGTGGGGAACAAAAATTAAACCTGGTTATAAAAACTAAAGAAATTTTACTTTGCATCGCATAGAAAAAGATTTGATTCCACTCCTGTCTCTAAAGAAAAAACGCAACCGGAAGCGATCAGAATTTAAATATTTTTAATACGTTATTTGGATCTCGAGATTATTTGTGGAATACATCAATTAAATATCTTCCACTGAACATATTATAGGGTTGGATTCCTTTCGAGGACCTGTCTGCACTTAGCTCGCCTATAATTTCATTTTCCTTTGCGTAGCCACACAAAACAAGACCAGCAGGGGGTACCCGACCTTGGCGGCCAATGCACATCACCAAAACGCGAAATCACACGTCCGAAATATGACCCGCGCAATAATGCTTAAACATCCATGTATTCAATTTTATGCCAAAGAAAATTGGTAATCCTGTGGCTGTAGCGATCAGAGTTAGCGCTTTGCGTCTCATCGTTCTCACTTTAAAAAAAGTGCGGCCTTATGATGCCTCTAGTCCAAATACCGCCCCATACAGATGCTTCTTGAGAGCATAGTGTTTTTTCGACACTTACTTGTGAACCAAACAAAGAATGCGATTCATCAGTAAAGATAATTCGATTCGTATTAAATGAATTTTGTAAGTGCGGAAATGGAAATCAAAAAGCAAAATATGCCATAACAGAGATCCAAATGCTGTTCGTGCCGAGTAAGGGATAATTTTAGATCTTCAACACTTTCGCCAACAGACCCAATATTTTCAGAGATGTGTTTTGATAATATATGGCCGTTAACAAATCCGTTGCAATTTGTACAAATCTCTTCACATTTCCGGTACTTTCATTAAAGATTTTATGTGCCCATAAATATATGCGTGTGATTATTTCAATTAAATCTCTGTTTTTGTTTACATGAATTTTATGCGGCTTTATAATTTCTTGATTCTTCCTGAGCGGATCAAAAACCAAGCAAAATAGCAAACACTCTATTCTTATCACAAAGCCCGCAGATGCACATAGTATTTGTATTGACAGTTAGATAAGCAAATGAACTACGTTCGTTAGAAATTTCGAGCAACCACCATCTAAGTTGCCTATTTACAATAACTTGCTAATTATAGGCGGGTCACCAAATGGTACTTTTCCACATGACATGTTTATATTACCTAATACCTTCATTTCTTGTTGATTGTGTGATCGCTTTGGACATTCAAAGTGTGCTGGTATTACCGGCCGTGCTGCTGATGCAGTCCTTGACCCTTCTAAAGGTTTACGATGGTCATGTCCTGACTGTAGAAAGCGGGACATTGATTTCTACAAGCTCTTCACGGAGACGAGAAATTGTTTCTCAGATTTGAGCAAAAGTCTCGGCTCTTTGTGGGAGAAGTTTGAATTAATCAAGACTAGGTTTGATGAATGTCGGTATATTGTGCAGTCATCTTCCTATCCAGCTAACAAAGTCTCAACGCGTAGCGTAGCGTGTGTTTCGTCACCTCCTAAGTCCGTTTCGTTGGTGCAAGTTAGCGATTCCCTAAAGGCTACAAATAATGTTAGTGTTTCGGCTACGGCTGAGTTGGTTGGTAACATAAATGTCACAAATAGAAGTCCTTCTGGCTTGAGCTATGCTGAAGTGGCAAGGGTATCTCCTCCCATAGATGTCACTCAATCTTCTCAGGCGTCATCGCCCAAAACTAATAAGGGTAATAGTAAATCGTCCTCTCCTCCTCGCTGTTCGAGTGTAAATGCTGGTCGCCAAACTGAGCAGGTCGCACAAGCTGCTCTATATTTTCCCCAACTCATAACTCCCCATCCGTTAGCCCTGCTGCTCCCAGTACTGATGACATATGCTTGAAGGCAGTTCCTCCCAGAAAGGCAATATTTGTGTCAAGACTGGCACCAGATACACCTGTTGAAAACATAAAGGGTTATCTGGCAGCGAAAGCCCCTTCTGTTAATTTAAAGCGAGTTAGTATTTTCAAACTGGGTCCTTCTCAATCTAGAGCTATCTCATCTTTTAAAATTCTAGTTCCGACCGAAAATATGGATTTGATTTTAAATAAACCTTTGTGGCCGGTTGGATCCTTAATTAAGGGATTTATCCCTCGGGACCGACCCCGTAATGCGAATGCAGTAGCTCTTTCCCCTTCAAAAAACTAAATATTTCTTCAGCCTCATTTTCTCTCATTTATCAAAATGTTAGGGGCCTAAATTCAAAAATTCGTTCTACCTTCCTACATTCAGTGAGCACGGAGTTTTCCTTTCTGGTCTTCACTGAAACATGGTTGAAGCCGGATCTAAATTCGTCGGAACTTTTCCATAATTCGTTTCAAGTTTTCAGAAACGATCGTTTGTATCGCAATGGTGGTGGTGTTTTAATTGCCATTTCTTCGGCACTCCCCACCTATTCGTTTGTATTTCCAACTACTCCCGATGTTGAATTTATCGCCATTCGAGTGAAATTTCCTAATAAACACCTAGATGTGACCTGCTCCTATATTCCCCCAAATTCTGATATCTCTGTATATAAGAAACAGGCCGCCCTCATTTGTGAAGTGGCCAAACAATCTAAACCTACTGATATAGTCCTTGCGTTGGGTGACTTCAATTTGCCTCAAGTCAATTGATTTTACAGTGATAGTTCTGGCTGTTTGATTCCTTCCTCAACATCTGTTAAAGCCGTTGTGTTCTTCAATGAATTATTTGATAATAATTTAGTTCTATAGACGAGTCGACTTGTGTTCAGTGTAGTGCGTGTTTTCTTTTCGTCTGCGTTTTTTCAATTGTTTCGGTGTTTTCGGTGTTTTTGTGTATTTAACTTCTGTCTTTTCAGTGTTATTGCTAAAACTGGTTAACGCGGATATCGCGTATGTGCTTTTGTTTCGTCTATATATAATAAAAAATAGAAAACAAAAAAACAAAATAAAAAAAATTGAAAACATTTGACATTTTTCTTTAGTAGTTCCCAACCTTCTTGCACAGTTCCCAAACCTTTTCAAGTGAGTGGTTATTTCAAAAATAATAATAAATAGACAACAATAAGGCATAATGGCCCCGCCAGACAAAAACCCGAATAGATTTTATCTATTAAGTGATACATCCCCCAAAGAAAAATAAGTAAAAATTCAGATTTTCCGGTGTTGCCGATCAGCGATATAACGCCTATTGATAAAAAAATATATTGTTATTTCCTCAACCGATGCTCGAATAACAATTTCCCAAATTAGCCCTTTTGCTATAAAAAAAGCTCTAGATAGCATTACAACATACATCGACTCCATCTCGTTTCTACGCGATGGGAATTTACTGGTCCTCGCTGGGAGCCCGCGCGCAACCGAAAAACTCATAAAGGCCAAATCTTTAGCTAATCTATGTGCTATTTCAGCTAAACTACATGAGAAACTTAACTCGGTTCGAGGCGTAATTTATGCCCCTTGCTTAAAGCATGTGCCGGAAGATGAAATTGTTCGCGAAATGGGCATTCAAGGAGTGACTGAAGCATATAAATTAACCAAACTGAATGATGACGGAAAAACACGCTCTCCTACAGGAAGGATTATTTTAACTTTTGATCGCTATCGATTACCGCGAACAGTTGATGTGGCGTGGTATAAATGTAAAGTAGAACTATACATCCTAAATCCTATGAGGTGTAAAAATTGCCAACGCCTGGATCATACGGCAAAAAGATGCACTAATGCTGCATCTTGTGCTAACTGTGGTCATCCTCCACATACTAAAAGCTGTACCCGTAGTTTCTGCATAAATTGCAATGATCAACACTCAGCGTTAGACAAACAATGCCCACGTTTTGTACAGATGCGTGAAATATTAAAAATCAAAACAGAAAATTACTGTAGCATGGGCGAAGCGCGACCCACATACCGGGAAAGAAATCCATCTGTAGCCCATGGAATTGGCAAAAGTAATACCTATGCTGCTGTTGCCTCGCAAATCGAACCTAGTAAGACTTTAACTGCAACTGCTTCCAATGAAAAACCTGTTCCACCATTAACCAAAAATTATATTGCGAAACCAGTTACATCACTTGCCAAAGGTAATACTGAAAAAACCAAAGCAACTGCAAATATTGAAAAAGCTAAAACAACAACACATATGCTAAAATCTAATATACCAAATTCTCCAGAATCTCCAGCTATCAACTTTACTCAACAAATCACAAGTGGTAATGAATCCATTCTTTCATCCATTAATCAACCTTCACTTTCAAATTATTCACGTGCGCCAACCCGTTGCGCTTCAAATGTACCAAATCACCTAAATACAGATTATTCTGCTGGTAAGAATAAATCATTCACGAAAAATTCCTATAGTGACCTTCTCGACGGAGACGCTGACATGTCAACTTAACCCTCCCTCCACTCTGCTTACATGTCATTACAATTAAATAAAGTTTTTAAAATTCTACAATGGAACATTAAGGGACTTATCAATAATTTTGATGAACTCCGTACACTCATAAGTGATTTTAATCCAACCTTTTTATAGCTCCAAGAAACCCATTGTAGAAGCTCTTTTAATCCTATTCCACCCAAATCATATACTGGATACTTCACGAATGCTGATCAAAATTCATATTCCAAACAAGGAGTAGGTGTTTTTATAAAATCAAGTGTACCTCACAAACGCATAAATTTAAGCTCAAATATACAAGCCGTAGCGATACAAATAATGTTAAATATAAAATTTACAGTGCTTTCGCTCTATATTCCACCTTCGCAATCGTTTTCTCAGCAAGAACTCTACAGCTTATTCTCCGTACTTACCCCCCATTAATTATATGCGGCGATTTCAACAGCTGGAATACCATCTGGGGCTCAACAGTGAACAACACTCGCGGTAGTGTTTTAGAAAAGGCCTTTTTTCAAAGCAACCTTTGCGTTTTAAATGATGGAAAACCAACGCACTTCTCAACTCATCATACTTTTTCACATATTGATTTAACATGTTGCTCTCCATCACCTCTTCCTTTGGTGTCCTGGTCTATTTCTGATGATCTACATAATAGTGATCACTTTCCAATCATAATCGATCTTAAACTTTCAACGTCCTCTGCTACTCCAGCAAAACAGGCCAAATTCCTCCTAGATAAAGCGGATTGGATCAATTACTCCAAACAGGTGGAGTCATTTTTGAACTCAAAGCCATTTAACGGAAACTGCAACCATGATGCTGCTATTATGTCTAAAGCAATTCGCACGGCTGCTCATCTTTCTATTCCTCAATCCAACACCTCTTTTAAACGAGCTAGGGTTCCATGGTGGAACAACACGCTCTCGTTTTTGAGGAAAAATAAAATGGATCTATGGCACCGCTTTAAGAGATGTCCTGATCAGAATCACTTGTTATTATACAAAAAGGCCAATGCTCTATTCAGGAAGGAATTACGGAAATCAAAGGCACTTAGTTTCGAACTTTTCTCGAGACGAATTCACAGAAATACGTCAATGAAAGTTGTCTGGAACAAAATCAACAGACTTAATGGGACTTCAAACCTGAACCAAATTTCTGCCATCTGCACTCCTAATGGAACTTTAACTGAAGCAGATGAGATTTCTAATTACTTTGGAAAAGTGTGGTGCGAATACTCCTCTGACAGCAACTTCTCCAGTGCTTTCATTGAAAATAAAAGGAATCCAATATCTCCTTCAAATAATATCGACAGATGTGCCATGTTCCTGGAAAATAGCGTATCTACCTCAGAACTTGGAAGTTGTCTCTCCAATTTGAAGGGGAAGACACCTGGTCTAGACCGCATCTCATACCAAATGATCAGTGCTATGTCTAAGTCTAGTAAAAAGAAATTACTGGACCTATATAATACGGTATTTATGACTGGCCATATACCCTACATGTGGAAACTGGCAACAGTTGTTCCAATTCCAAAGTCAAAAAATGTCTCCATCGCATCTGATTATCGCCCAATTTCTCTTTTATCTTGCCTCTCTAAGGTTTTAGAGAAGATTATGGCATCTAGATTATCCTGGTTTCTTGAATCCAAGAACCTGATAACAAAGCAACAAGTTGGTTTCAAGCGGGGTAGAGGATGCATCGACGCTCTGTTACATATTGATTATTTCACAAGCAAAGCAATTTCCGAACGAAATCACGTAACAATTCTCTCAATTGATTTCGAAAAAGCATTTGACAGAGTTGGTCTTCATGTTATCTTAAGACTCTTGAAATCATGGAATGTTGGACCCAAATTCTTCAACTACATCAAATCATTCATGTCGCATCGGCGGTTCAAAGTTAGAATCAACAATCATCTTTCTGATTCCTTTCCGCTAAAGAATGGCATTCCGCAAGGATCTCCTCTCTCTGTCACGCTTTTCCAGATCGCTTTCAACGAAATTAGCGAAATTCTTTGCCGTGTACCAAGAGTGGAACATTGTCTCTACGCGGACGATGTATACATTTTTACAAAAGAAAAAGACAACACGAAAGCAATCAACATCCTCGAATCTATTGCATGTGAGATCTCCACATGGGCAAACTCGTCAGGAGCTATAATCTCTATACAAAAATCAAAAAAAATGCACATTTGTCGAAAACAAATGTGCGATGCAGGAAACCTACTGATGCATATTAACGGTTTACCAGTACTAAATGTGCAGACGCTCCATGTTCTCGGGCTCACGTTTTCAAACAATTATCGTTGGAAAGCACACTGTCTTCGGTTAAAAAACTCCCTTTTAACAAGGGTAAATTTCATACAGTACGTTGCTTGGAGAAGCCATGCGCTTATTAACACTATCGCTTATCTTACCAAAATGCTTGTCTTAAGCAAGATTGACTATGCTTTGATAATTTATGGCAATAGCTACAAATCTAATATCAACATCCTTAAACCGGTCTATCACCAAGCCGTTAGAGCAAGTTGTTATGCTTTTCGGACGACGCCCATAAATAATATTATAATTGAAACTGGTCTCCCAACCTTAGAAAATAGACTGTATGAGTTAAAAGCTAAAATAGTCCCTAAGCTTCTTAATTCAAACAAATCCATTCTCGGTGATGACGTAAGAAAGATTATTATTGCGAAGAAAATTCCAAAGTCACCATCTGCAATTGACCATTGTTTGTGCATCGCAAAGGAATTGAACATTCCCTTAAAAATTTCGCGCTCTTTTGGTGTTAAACCTCCCTGGATTTTGAAAGACTGCTCTTTTGACATCTCACTGTCTATGCACAAGAAAGAAGATACTCCAAATTACGTCTTCAGGAATCTAATAGCTGAGAAAAC
>NW_023998581.1:168835-204860 GCF_014805625.2 Glossina fuscipes | reverse complement strand
TCTTCAGAAATCTAATAGCTGAGAAAACCCAAGTATTGGACAATACTGGTTGGAATCTTTTGTACACAGACGGCTCAAAATCTCCTGGTCTGCCTCCTGCTTGTGCGGTGGTAGATGCTACAGGAAGGGTTCTTCTCAACCACATATTTCACGAAAGCACTTCAACTTTCATAACCGAAGTCAGAGCTATCCTTCACGCTGCCAACCTTGCCCATAAAAGCAAACTCAAAACCGTCATTGTTACTGACAGTTTGTCTGTATTACTAGCTACCCGGAACCCTTCGACTTCGAGATGGAGCACCATCAACAAATTAAGGAATATAATTACTACACCTGACGGAAAAATTAAAATGTTATGGGTACCAAGTCACATCGGTTTACTGGGAAATGAGCAGGCTGATCGAGCGGCAAAGTATGCTGCTTCTGCTCCTCTAATTATGGATGATGTCATGGAAAAGTTGGATCTTCAAAGATACATTGGAAGAAAAGTTAAAGAGAAAATTGCAGAAGGAAATTTACAATACCATCATCAACACTACTCTTGCATTAACCCTCAATTAACTCCACCTCTATATCCAACAAATGTTGAGAAAACCAAGATCCAAACATTTTCGAGAATTCGCCTTGGTCATACAATTGCAACTCACCAATGGATCCTGAAGAAGTCTTCTCCCCCCTCGGATGATTTTGAAACCTCAAATCTCTTTGCGGAATACTTCCGACAGAACTTTTCAACTGCCAATTTTGATTTATCGGTAAACTATCCATATCCGATTTCTAATTCGACTTCAATTCCTAACTTTGTTATATCTGAAAATGACGTTTTTGAAGGATTGAGCTCTCTGAAATATAATTGTTCGCCTGGACCTGATGGAATCCCCTCATGTGTACTTATATCTTGTGCTGGCGAGCTTTGTGATGTTATCTCAAAGATTTTTAATAAGTCTTTGAATTTAGGTGTTTTTCCTTTGTGTTGGAAGACTTCTTTCCTTATTCCTATTCACAAAAGTGGTAGTAGGCAACTTGTAGAGAACTACAGAGGCATTGCCAAGTTGAGTGTCTTACCTAAACTGTTCGAGCGAATTGTGGCTCAGAATATAGCCTTTTCCATGAAATTGTATATTTCTCCTTTCCAGCATGGTTTTCGAAAGAGAAGATCTACGGTGACCAATCTGTTGGAGTTTACTTCTCATGTTTTTAAGGCTTGTTCTAGTGGTTCTCGCACTGATGTCATTTACACTGACTTTAGCAAAGCTTTTGATATGGTTAATCATAGACTTCTTAGATTTAAACTCCAGACCTCTGGCTTTCCTCTCTTCTTAGTGGAATGGTTAAGCTCTTATCTGTATGGTAGATCATTCAGGGTTTTGTTTAACCTGATTACCTCGGATGAATTCCCCGTGACTTCTGGCGTACCTCAAGGTAGCCACTTGGGACCTATTTTATTTAATTTATACATGAATGATTTGCCCTCCGTGATTAAATTCAGTGAGATTTTAATGTATGCTGATGATGTGAAACTGTTTTCTTCTTTTTCCGTAGAATCGCAATCACATCATCTTCAAAGTGATTTGAACAATTTGGTTGCATGGTGCTCTCTCAATCTTCTGAAACTAAATCTAAATAAATGTAAGAAGCTTTCTTTCTTGAGAAGGAAGTCGTTCAGTACTCAATACTTCATTGATTCGCACAGGTTGGAAGACTTCGATTCGTTCATAGATTTAGGCGTTCTATTCGATTATAGGTTACGTTTCAATTTGCATATTGAGTCCTCGTTAAGCAAAGGTAGGTCCGCGCTTGGTTTTATAAAGAGGTGGTCCAAAGAGCTTGATGATCCTTATATTACGAGAAGGCTTTACACGTGTTTGGTTAGACCTATACTTGAGTATGCCTCTGTCGTGTGCTCTCCTTCATATAGGTGCTACGTAGATTCAATTGAATCTGTTCAAGAGCAATTCTTGCTGTTTGCCCTTAGAAATTTGGGTTGGGACCCGATTGCCCGTCTTCTACCCTATGAAAATAGGTTGCTCCTGTTATCCTTACCGTCACTCGAGAAACGTAGATTTGTTCTTGGGGTTTCCTTCTTAATCAAATTAATAAATGGTGCAATTGACTCACCCGCATACTTCGTGAGATAGGCTTTAATGTCCCTAACCGTTTCTTTAGGCACTTTATGTTGATAAAGCTTAGTCAATGCAAATATAATTTTGAACTGTTTAACCCGCTCAGAGTTGTTTGCAAGAACCTAAATGATGTCTATCATCTATTCTCATTAACGGACTCTTCAAAGTCCATTAAAGCAATATTGCTTAGTAAGCGCGATTTACCTATGTCATACTTAAACTGACTTAACCTTAAATATGTCATTATGAGTCGAAAATTAATTTGTTGTTAACAATTATCGGTTGCCAAGCTTATGCATGTTTGCGATGGCTTAGGGGTTCACTTGCAATTTGGTCCTGTATCGGTTGTGGGTGTGGCTCTATGCTAATTGTGTACATGGTTTTTTTTTTTTTTCCTCCTTATTTGTTTTATTGTACTTATACTAAGTTTTATTATTAATTAATTTTAAGATTTACTTAAGAGTCAATTGAACACGACTGCCGTTTTGTTTTAGTTGAGTTTCTTGTATAAGTGGAATAAATAAATAAATAACCTACTTATAAGACCTTATAAGCACACGAATATTATTAAGTCGTCATCTGATATATATATTAAATTACAGAAAGCAGGTGAGAAAATTAGTCAATTACGAATAGAGGGATGGACAAAGAGTAAAAATACTATTATTCTCAGTCTGCATCAAAAAAAACTATAAATTAACGTTTCTTTCCATATAAGGGCTTGCGTTTGATGAGAACCCAAAAGACAATTATATCTAAAAAACAAATATATGTGATCCAAACTTCCTACCGATACCCTTTTTAAAATATTAATAATTAAAGCTTTTTCTGAAGGTTTCACGATTCGTGATAAATCTTATGTAGAGTGGTGTTCAAGAAATAAACCCAGGTGGTTCAAATTGTTCCACTTCATTTTTGTATAAAATAACTATAATGAACAAATATGAAACATAAACGTTGTCACAAACCATTATAAATTAGTCCTTTTTGACATTTTTGCGGCGGTATAAAAAAAATAGATCTACATGATCAAAATTCGGTAAGGTTGATTTCTTTGTCAATTTACAATTTACTGTCAATGAACTAATTTTTACCGTGAAATATTGAAACATTCGACCTTTTTACCATGTAGAGATTCAGTTTTCGTAGGAACAATTATATGAGAGGGCTTTCAAACAATTGACTCAGCCGAATCAAATTTTTCATATTAACTTAGAACGTCGAAATACCATTACTCAACGACTTTTGTTGGGAAATTTTGTGAATTGCAATTTTTCTGCCACATCAGCACTTCTCAAAATAAGGTGTTAGATAAGTTCTGGGTAGCAAGCGAAAAAAAGGACCGATCCGCGTCATTTCGTTGGGGTAAAGCACATCAGTATACCAAACTTCATCAGTGTATCCCGAGAACTGTGACCTGTAGATCGATTTAGCAAATTATCCTCATTTGTCTCATTATAACAGAAGAAGGATCGCGCTTTTACACCTTTTGTGTAATACATACGTCCGCAAAAACTTAATGTGACCTGTGCCCTTAATGTACCCTGTGGTGTAGAGTATAATTAGAAATATAATCGTTATAAAATTTATATAAATAATATTTATAAATTCCTTCAAATATAAAAGCACATCGAAAACATAATCAAAGGAATTTTTTTAGGTTGTCTTGTTATATGTGTGTGTGTCTGTGCAATCGTACGTGTGTACGTTTGCTTGTGTGCAACAATTTAATTTTCACAATCAGGCATCAAAACCGGTAGTAATCGATAACGAGCGGCCAGTGTACATTTCAACCCTTGCGCTAGATTTTATGACAATGTTTCGTTGTGGAAATGAAGTGGACTTAAAGTTAGATAGGATCAGTAGAAAAATTTTCTGTTGCATACAAAAATGAATTATGTTTTCATAATTCTAACAATAGCGTTTCGCAATACAGTTGCCGTAACCATTTTAAGTGAACATTTATGCTTTATTCTGTTTTGAGGCACAGATGAAAATCAGAAGGGCATTAGATATAATTTTAATTAAGATTGTAGATTTCCAGGAAATGTAAGTTAATACCACCGTCTATTTCACGATAGTTCTGCCGACACTCATCCACTTGATGCCATGGGCAGCCAAATAGCACAAAAGGAATAATAACACGTGGAACTTACTTACACTTTTTCCTCTTTGCAAAACATGTCGGCGAAAGCACCGGCTCAAGCTTAAATAACACATTGCGTCACTACGGTGTTAAATATTCGGGCGGATCGCAGCATCCAAACCCAAGGAGACATCTGTACTTGTACTTACATCATCGATTGATGCTTCGAAGTTATTACCGTTACTAGCGCTTTGCTTAGACTTAGCATAACAGGTTGTTTTGTTTTCTCTAATCAACCTGGCACTTAAAGGTTAAGTTCCTTACATATACCAAATCAATGTCATGATACTTTTCCCTACAATTGGCTATGAGAGTAACTTATGGCATTTCCTCATTTTAACAATATACAATCTGTATCTTTTCTGCATGCTCCACCAGAGTAGCGTGCCTGTCGTACAATATGAGCGTACCTGAAGTAATTAGTCCAAAATAAAAGTAGTATTTAGTTGAACATTGCGTTCCTGATCAAAAATGTCCATGCCCTGAAAAATTCCTTCTAATGCTAATGCGATCTTAATAATAACTTAACATACTTATGCAAAATATTCTTCACGTATGAGTTACGTGGAAAATCGATAATCAGAAAAGAAGCTACGGTTAATGGGAAAATGGTATAATTAGAAATGACGAAAAAAAGTCGGTTATTGCGTTTCAATCACTTTAGCACTAACATTATATATACATAGTCCGGAGTAAATTTAACATGCTACGTAACGGTTAGTCTATTTTGTTTTAAATGTCTTCTCCGTTATTTTTGAATTTATGAATGATTATTATTATTGATTTTAATTTAAATTTTATGCGCTTCATTTACCCTTAAGCTAGATTTCAGTTAAAAACACTGGCATATAAACCGTTATGCATATAAATTTTGCGTATATATGTAAATATTACGTATACTAATAATAAATATTCAATATGTATACACACATATGCATCCATACTTATCTACTTATAGTACAGAAACTTGTGCATAATATATATATATATATGTGCTCTCACATCATATCATTCATACGCCCCATTGAACTGACAGAATGGACAGAAAAATAAAACCGAAAAAAAACAAAAACAACAACAATTTAAAGATTATATGGATTTTGTCCTATGGACCCCGCAATCAGCTTCAATATTGAAATAAAAACAAGTAAGTAAGAAAGTTATATTCGTCTAAGGCCGAATCTCGCATACCCACCAGCGCGTTAGCTTAGGAACAGTAAGTAGAATCGATTGTAAAATTGAAAATCATATAAAAAATATAAAAATTATAAAAAGTGGTTTCAAATAAGGTTTAATTTCAGTTACGATATCATTTATTCCGGTCACTTTCATAGTGACTATACGTTAAAGCTTGAGGCGTTAAAGTCACAACATGCAAGCAATTGATTTTTTCCAAATGCCTCAATATTTTATGTAGTAAACGTCCACCATAATTAATTTAGAATACAACACATTAAGCTTGTCGCATTCTACTCTTTAAGTCTTTTTATTCTGCACCCTTATCGACGATAGTGTTAACAAAAAATTAACCCACTATGTCGCGGTTTTCATTACGTTGATTTTAAAAATAACGTTTTGTTATGCACATATCTTTATTGAAGAATGTACAAAATATAAATAATAAGCACGTTGGGATTAGTGAACATAGAACCTTAAAAAGTTCAAAAAATAGAAAAGTTTAGTTGTGAACATGGCCGATTTTGTTCATTTTTGCACATAAATAGTTTTCCGTAAAGTAAATGTAGAAAACTTTAGACTTCTATCATTCACAATTTGTGAATAACGAGAAAAAAACCCACAAATTTCTGCTTAGAGAAGCGCAATTACGTTCGGTTTATGCACTCGATATCTTTATTTTTGCGACCAAGATGGTGTCAACAGCACACACCACACAGACAAACAGAAGGACAAATAGGGTTATTATAGGATCTCTGAAATTTCTTCATGGGTTGCAACTATTATGACAAAATGAGTATAGCCCCGTTCTTCGGTAGTGGTTATGAAAAGAAATCATAATAATAACAACAAAATTGGTTTGTTTTTTAAATATTATATCAATAAAATAATAATAAAAACAAAAACAAAAGGCAGATTTATTAAATGAAATCCCTTTAGTATACAAATTTACATATATACATAAACAAACATGTGTGTATGCATGAAATCTATAAGTGCGTTTAACTATATATAACCACAAGGCATCTGCAAAGTTATTCGAACATATTCGCACAACAGCACACAAGCTCATCTATATATGCGTACACTTGTACCAGGATATTTAAATTTATAAATATTTTGCATAATTTATGATTTATGGAATTTCTCATCAGTCCACATAAACAACAAGAGCGGTTTCTTCTTACTTATATTGATAATTAATGTCGAGTATTTTCATGAAAGAAATCAACAAATAAAGGGGCTATCAAATGAACAAACACATACCATTAAATATTTACTAGAGGCTATAATATAACATACACGATTTGAGGTTATTAATCTTTTTATACTATTTTCGATATGAAAGTGACGATATTTAATGTTAATCGGAAAATTTTCATTATACTTGTAATGTGTTATACATTTATAATGAGTTGAAAGGCACAATGCTCTTAGGTATTTGAGATAAACGACACTCTTTAACTTTATTAATAGCATTTGGAGTACACTTTAAGTAATTAGAAAATATTCTTAAGCGAACGCGTTATCAATCAAAAGTCTTCCTAATAGCTACAAACTTGTTACTTATGTACAAAAGTGCACATATTTTCAATCAACAGGTTTAATTTTTCCTTCCAAAGTGCTAAATTTCCAAGAGTTACCAAATGCGATGTCATGACTATGAAATTTATTAAGAAAGTGCTATTGAGGGATTGCTCGTAGGTACAACTTTGACAAAATGTTTTCGAACTGAATTTTTTTTCGTAAATTTTGGATATTTTGCTTGTGAAGCGAAATTCTATTATTTAGTAACTTAGGGCATCGCCATCCATTTATCAGATTAATTCTGCAAAGAATACGCTAGAAATAGTGGAAGAGATTTGTCGCTCCATTGACGCCGCTCAAGGAACGTATATATTATATTACATACATTAAGGATCCAATAAAGAATTCATGTGCTTGCTTAGCGTAATTTGCCGAATCGTTTTATCCATTATCGTCGTTGAAATTACAACGAGATCACCAAAATTTGAAGACAAGGCAGATTGAAAGAAAAAGCCGATTTCGTTCTTTTAGCTGCTAAGAACAAATTACAATTAACTGCATATGGTAGAGGCAGGCGTAGTGTTTATTAGGGCTATTTCAACGTTCATTGTTAGAAAATGTAATTTGCATATATTTATTTAAATGACGAGCATTCGCCATAAAACAAGTAGAATTTTCTAATTTATTCTTGCGTTAATTTTACGAAGATCAGCGAGCTCTTAGAAATTAACTATAAAATAGTCTTGTTGTTTCCTCAGCAATGTATTTGACTATAAAATACTGCAGATGTCTCCAGGTTTATGAAACGTGTGCTTGTCGTGGCAGTTTAGCCCCAGGCTGGTCGATAGCACACAATGCGAAAAAGCCGCCAAGACGATAATATGTATCTAGTCAGGCTTAATCATGTGTCTTACAACCAAAAAGTTAGTAAAAGAAAGATAAAAAATCGGAAGACAAAGTTGTAGCAGTTGGATGTTATGCGCGTGCACCCAATAATTCCACTGGTCGGAGCGAGATATAGCTTTTCTATATAGAAAGCGGGAAAAGTCATCGAGCATAGAAGAAGAGTCCGAACATTCATAGCAAGGGATAGACGACGTGGCACCGCGTTTGCGTCACCAGAAAAAAAGAGGAGAAATCTTTGAACAGACTTTACTTCACTTACTCTCATTACCTGTAGTCACTTCTCATAGACAATCGAGAACTTTCAAATGACAAACAAAATAACCTTAGGGACTAAACAAAGTAGTCCTTCCCTCTAAGCATCTGACGAAAGCGCGGGACGCAAGCCCGTCACCTTTGCTATCCGTTATACTCCCATAGCATTCAAGCTTTCACGTCCCTGAAATCAAAGTACGGTTTGCATTCACACAACACTTGCTTCCAATCTTCAAACGACATGAACCGAACATTAACTTTAGCTTTCCCGTCATGATTATCTTTTATAATATATAGATGATTAAATATTACTCAATATACATTCGCTCATTTAGTTTCGCTACGAACTCCTACAATTTTAATACAATTTATAGTACGTATTGAAACTATTAGAAATATAATTCGCCCTGGAATATTAACAGAACGATTAGCAGCTTGCGGGGCAGGGCATTCACTATTAACTATTTTAGGTAATACTGGTCCATCATACATCATATAATACATTATTTAATTTGATTGTTAACTTTTATTCAAATTGCATTATTAATTTTAGAATCAGCTGTTGCTATAATTCGATCATATGTACTTGCTGTATTAAGAACTTTATATTCTAGTGAACAAAATTAATGCCAATACATTCAAATCATCCTTTCCATTTAGTAGATTATAGCCCTTGACTTTTAACTGTTTCTATGGGGGCTATTTTCCGGTTTAGAAAAATGTACAAAAACTCATAGATTCCAAAAAGACAAATCACAAATGGATAGCTTTATCTACCTACTGTATGACTCCGATACGTCCACTTAACAGAGTTCAACGTCTCCCAAACTTCAGTTTACTTCTTCATCACTGCAACGGTCAGCCGGCAATAATCGCGAATCCCTTTTTACTCTAAGAGCGATACTAAGATACAGCAACTCAAAATTCTGAACAGTAGCACTCTGCAAAACCAGCAAAACTCTCGAAGAAATTGTAGGACCCGTGTGCTACGATATGTTTTTGATTAAGCCCAGATATGCCCGTCAGCTTGTTGAAATTCTCCAAAACTGATGTAATGGGTGAGGGGGAAGGGGGGGGGGGGGGGGGGGTCTAAGCCGACTCTTGCCTTTCCACACAAAAAATAAACAGCTCCAGAGGAAAACTAAAAATTCCGATATATTTGTATCAATCAACTACTATTTGTTCTATTGGTTAGATATTCGATTAACTGTCGGATAGTCCACGACGTTCGTTAACTCGGTCACAATTAAAAAGTGATTTAAAGTAATGGACGGATCTCATTTTTTTAATGGATATTTTTTTCACTTGCTTGTGTTATAAATAATGTATGTTATAAATAATACAGATTTATTTATGTCATGCTCAAGTTGAAATACAAATCTTTATGAAAGGAAATAGGTTATTCTTTAAACTTTTTCAGTTTTGAAAAACTTTTCAATTGTCTAGTTAAGAAGTTGTTAAGTTAAGAACAAATTTTTAAAACCCCCTTTTTTACGTTTTTTTTAACTTGGCGTTCATCCAATTAAATATTGTTTTTCATGTTTGCACATCTCTTTGACATAAAGAATATTCTTTAATTTTAAAATTTTTATTTGCTTTGAAGCGCAGAACGCTTTCGAGCGCACTGTTTGAAATGTCAAAAATTCTTTTAACACCAAATGCAAATTTCTCACTCGTTTACTTATTAATTTTCTAAGATCACTTTTTATTTATTAATTAAAAAATTTAGTTTAACAACTAATTTGATTTTAACATTACTATTAAGTTTTCGTCAATTTTTATTAAATCATTTTTTCCTTTTTTTTTTATGCAAAATAAGAATTTTAAAAAATGTATAGAAAGTCACTGATTTTGAATTTTATAGGTTTTTTATATTTTTGTCATAATTTACAAAAAAAAACAAAAACATGAAAATTACTTAAATGTGCTCTTTTGCTAAAAAAAACTTTAAAAAAATAATTTATGGTAAAATTTGATCCCTTTCGAAAATTGATACAAACCTTAATATTCTTACTAAAAAAAAAAAAAATTAAACTTCTTTTCAAGGTGAACTCATTTATTTCATTTATGTATTTATTTATGTTAATTATTTATGATTTATATTGTTTATTTATTTTTTTTTTTTTTTAATTCACTTATATTGTAATTTACTGACAATAAGTTTAAGCTATACTATAGCTTGAACCGTGATTAATTTTTTTTTCCAAGTTTTTAATACATTTAATTTTTTTTCTTTCGTCTTTTTTTTAAGTTAATCTATTTTGCTAAAACAACATAACAAAACATATGAAAGTATTTTGATTTTTATTAAGTATATATTTTCTCAAGATAAATCAGAACCTTTCTGTTGCACTGTCAAAAACAGACTCAACTCAGGTATTTATTGTAAAAGCCATGAAACAGCAGACTTTGCAAACCGCGCTCTAAACTAAACTTAACACATCAAACCGAAACAACAACTCAAAGACTAAAAAGTAAAAAAAAATTAACAGAGAATACAATAACAATAAAATACCGAAATAAAAACCTATCACACACTCACACGCGCATACAAAGAAGTCTAGCAGTAATACAGTAAAATCAAATAGACCAAAAAAAAAAAACAACGTCTTGTTATGCATAGAGCACAATAGAGTACGGTGGAGTCAATATATTACTCAGAGATTCAATAACGTGTGAACAATGACTGATTGTAATGATAGCAGTAAACACGCAGTGGAATCAAAAGTTTTGTATGGATATGCGTGTGTGTCTGTGAGAGTCGCTATGGCTTTAAAACTAAATGGAACCGACTTGAAAGCTTAATGTAATGTTCGCAGAGATCACGATCGTAACATAGCGATGACGGTAAAAATTTGAAACTTCGCAATAATAAGCAAATAAGAAAAAGTATATATTAATTTTCCATAAATATAATCTGGAATACTCCTTCGTAGAGATTTTCAATCAATACTTTTATGTTAAATGACTCCACACTTGCTTAACAGTTACTAGCGAAAGTGAAATGCGTTTGAGATACTTTTCCACTCAGTGTATTGTTGATAAATAAAGGCAATAACTGCTGCGTTTAACAAATTCAATAGCAAATTTTTTTGACTTTTGTATTTTGTTGTTCAAAATAAGTAAATATGCACATAGGTCCGTGTATACGCACATATGTAAGCAGATAAGTAAACAACGCCAACTACTCTTAATGATTTCGCTTATATTTAAAATATTTACCCATAAAATCTGGTTGAAGAGTCTGAGTCAATAAACGTGTAAATGTGTACATAGTCGGTGCTAAATAGTTTAGTTAAATTTTATTCCGCCAGGCCTTTGCATCAATAATAAAGTTTAATTATAGCTATGTTAGTTAAGTAATAAGATTGTAGAGAAAAAGAAAAAGCGCCTTATCACAGAGCTAGTATGTGCCCTATTTTCGGAATCAAGTTATAAACAATAATTACATACATTTGTTGCGTCTATGTGAAGCATGTATAAAGAAAACATCGAAAATATAATAAGCTCGCGTTTCGTATTTCTAGTGGCATTTTCTGAAAGTAATCCCCGACAACGTTAACATTTTATATATTATACATGAACAAGGCAAAAAGCGCTATGGCAACACATCATACTATAGTCTTTTGGTATGGTTAAGTCAGATAAACCTATTTTCGATCTTTAAGCGTTAATTTGGTTGATCTTTTGATTACGAACAAGTTTGCAGCTTGTCCTCTTCTTAAGTTGAATTTTCATCATTCTTAAGAGAAAATTTAGCGTTTCATGTCATTGGCTTTACTCTTAAAGAAAATTTGAAACCACAACTCTAGATGTTAACGGTTAGATCTATTTTAACAAAAACGCACAAACTTAGATCACAACTGAATGCAGGTATAGCAGCTAAACTGTAAAACCTATTAGTCATATAAACTTTGCCATATGAACAGAAGCAAGCAAAAGAAACCCTTGCTTTCAAAGAATGAACTGAAACAACACGTTACCGTGTGAGTATGAAAGTATTTTTCATGATGCCTTAGACCAATGAATACTATTTCAACAATCTTTTCAATAGATCATTCATGTATTATTTTCGATATTACAAATCATATCCAAATGTAAAATCATTACCGTCCGACTGGGAGTGAAAATAATCACGCCACACACACGAATATTGCCGCAATCTTTGAAAAGCAGGATAATTTTGAAGAAAATAACGTTAAGTATACATAACCTTTTAATTCTAAATCGATATTTGCTTATTGCCGCAAATCTCAGGCAAATTTCTAGTTCCAATTAATCTGATAGATTAACTTTAAAAATAGCACTCAAGGACCGGCTCTCAAATCCTATTGCAAAGTATTTCGCTAATGACCTGTGATCCTTTTCTAAGAAATATTAGAAGAATTAAACCGTTAACAGTAGGTAGTCGAGGTATGTAGGCTTTGTTGGTTTATTTCAACAATTTCGAGTTAACCAGCGCCTTTGCAGCTGTAGTTCATTTATGGTTAAAAAGTCCCACAATCGTCGAGTCGTCCTCAATCACTTTGACTTTGCTTGAAATACTAATTAACCTGAAGCCTTTATCCACATATAGTGCTAATGCGTTCCTAATTCCTTTTATTCGAACTCTCTATAGTTCACTTACCAGCCTAAGCCATGGTACACCAGGGATTCTGCGGGCGCTAAAACAATTCTCAACAAATGTTGTCGGAAAAGCTAAATTCAATAATAAGATGCGACGAACTTCTTAAGTCAATATAAGTTGTTTCCTTGATTAATGCTATAATAAAGACTGCATCACATTAGTATTAAGCATCATAAAACCACTCATGCATTCAAGATAAGTGCCATTTTTTTGGGTATTAATTTTGCAAAATTATTAATTTCTTATTTTATTTATTGGGTTTTTTTTTTGTGGTTCTTTTAAAATTTTTTCAATTTCCCTCTTAAAACTTAAAAAAGAAAATCAATTAACGCTCTCGAAGTTTTGCTAAATCATTAAAATGCATTCTGTTTGCTAAACAATTTCAAATGCTTTTAGAATACAACTGAATCATGTTCAGAGACAAACTCATACAACAGCAGAACACGTATAATTTCGCTTTTGAAAAATAAAACGAAAAAAACGGAAATTTTTATACAAATCATTCGATTCATCAACCAATGCTTGAGCGTAAAATGTTTCGAATAAATAAAACTAAAGCTGCTTTAATAATAAAATGTTTTGAGCAGATTGCAATCATTATATAAATAAAATGACTGTCAAATTTTTTATATGTCAACGTCTTGTTCCTGCTCAAATTCTTTGTCAAGTTATGCAAAGAATCCCTCTAAATATTTTCTTAATTAATATTCTATTTGCATTGGTCATTGGGATTAGTGGAGGTAGTGTTTACTCAAATTATTTAGTGCGAAAAGAAACTTCTGTAGGAATCATTTTAATTTAAAAATTAATAAGTTTTCTGTATTTCGTTCAATATTTCATCTAAATTAATAATAGTTACGCCATATATGACTTGATCACATATCCCTCAATTTCACTTTATTCTCCGTCCGACTTAAAAATTTAATTTCTAATTTTTTTATAGCTAATTGCTTATGCTGTTGATGTCGCCGATCGTTTTGCTCGTTAACTGTCATTGCGGTAATTTCTTGTCTATAAAACACAAAACTGTCGACGGAAAAAGTATACGGACGTAAGCAAATGATTTCGATTAAAATTATCAAAATGTGAAGTTAAAGCGATTCGAAAATAGTACACCTGTATTTGGTGAACAACGTTGTAAATAATTATCTGCTTGAGTGGATGAGTAGGCAAGGGGTCTCAACAAACAACGCAATGGTCGTGGGATCAAATCTCAAGTGTGGCAGAGTTTGTCAATAAAGTCGATAGCCTTAGATGTTAATGCTTCAAGACTTTACTCAATGAATTTATTTCTCTGACTAATGAATTAATAATAATAGTAATTATATACTTTATCTCGAGAAATGTCGTGAAGCTTTACCTCAAACTGGTCGAAACTTTCCGAATGAAACTTTCTCTTTTCTCTTATTGTTCAGAATATTTATACAACACTTTTCGACCATCACTACGGGAATTTATTTTAATGGTTCTCTGTTGTATCAGGTGCTTTCATGTATTTTGATTATTTTTTCGCTTGAACAAGACATTTATTGAGAAAATTTGATAAAACACATATTAATCACAATATTGTGTGCAACCTTTTCCCATCTTTCTGACAACATGCCAATCATCGACCCGTTTTCGCACTTCTACAGTATTTCGAAACCGCGCACCGCAGCCAAGCCATGCAGCATCGATCTGAACTTGCGCTAATTAGAAGGCGTTATGTCTGATCAGTACGTTTGATGGGACAAAGCTTCCCATTGATGCTGCAACAGTGTATCCTTGACAACTCTCCCAACACGTGTTCGAGCGTTGCCTTGCGAGAGAATGACTTTACGGCTGTTAACCACTATTATTGATCATCGTTAAATTTGCTCAATTGACGTCGTTAGGAATCTGCAGTAACAGTTTCATTCGGTTTTTGCAACTCGCCATAGGGTGCGCTTTGCTGATCATACCATATCTAGAGCAAAACTGGCCATGAATATTTCGGATCGGTGCCTACGAGAATGGCTTTTGTGGACACACCCATGACTCTTTACGCTTGGGATTGTCGTTAGAGATCCACTTTTCATCACCGGTCACAATACGCCACAGAAAACTTTTCTTTTTTTGCTCGGCTAGCAATGGAACCACGACGTTGAAACGATTCGAAATGACATTTTCAGTCAAACCCTACAATAGACCCCCCTTTGGATTTTTCCCATCACATGTAAGCATCTAGAAAAAGTTGAGTCATCAAATACTAAGTACTAAGTACTTCGAAAGCCCTTTGAGAGTTCGAGCTGGGTTTTTGTCCAAAAAATTCTTGCAATTCATTGTCTTCAAACGTTTTTGGTCCTCCAGACCGTCCATTTTCATTGACATCAAAATCACTTTTAAACCGTTGAAACCAGAACCGACAATTGGAATACGGTGGTGAAACATAACGATAAGCTTCTAAAAATGTTTGATAAGCTTCGGCAGCACATTTCTTCAAATTAATGTAGTGAATGTCGAAGATGCAATTTTTGAGCGTTCCGCGATTAGCACTGAATAACTCAATAATACCAAATGGAAAACTACTACTTTTTGTAGAGAAAGAGACCAATAGATGTCACTGATGAAAATATATGCACACACATCAAAATATTTCGGCTTGCTTGCGAAAAGATAATTCGATAAGCTCATAATGTTAATATGCGCGATCAGACGTAAAGCTTAACATTATTTATGTACTTAAGCCTTGTAAAACGTAAGTTGCCATTCTCCATTTTATAGAGGTAGAACTCAAAAGTGATATTAACCTCTAAACATTTTTGTGTACAATCCATATGATGAGTAGTAACTTATAAGCAAGACGTAGACAAACTTACCTCAATTTTTGCATAAACACGCCCACTAGTGCGTGTTGCGGTAATGCCAGTGTCACAAATGATGAATCTTGAGCTTAGGTCTATGAGTCGGAAATTAATCGCTAACTTTTTATTATAAAATTGTGATAGTGTGAAATAAATTGTAGTCTGCTTTTTCGACATATTGGACGCATCGCGGAAATTTACTCGGAAACTCACGGAGTTGCCGGATTTTTCTTTTGGCAGAAGCAGTGATAGCCGTAAGGAAGAAAAACGCTCTGTTCGAATTGCCTCGTCACCAAGCACGAACACCAATATTCAACAATTCCTTCTGCTTCTCGCTTCTAAGAAGTACTCTCGTGGACAATAAGCTTTTATCAGAACTCGTATTGACGGCAATTCGTACTGCGCTAGCTCGCTCTCATAGCCCCAAAAAGAAGCGCGACAAGCGCGTTTACATTATAATTTTCCCATCAGAGCCAAAACAGGTATAGGCAGAATGAAAATATGACGAATACACGAAAATAATTCACATACAAGACATACTGAAGAACTGGGCGTGTCTCTTTTAACAGTAAGACACAAATGATGAAAATATTACAAAATTCTATGCAATTCTTTTCCGTGCTATTTCCAGATGACTTATGATGTACGTGTTAAAAGCAAAACATCGGTTTAGAAATATGCAGAGAACGGTTCTAATAATACTTTCAATAGTACATCAGATGAGATGTAAAGCGAGTAGAAAAACAAAAAAAATTCAATAATAAGAAAAAAAATTATTTTTCAAATGAAAACAATTTTCTAAACCTTTTAGCCATGGAATGCACTAGAAGACAATGATGAAATATCTTCATTGTACATCGTGATAATTAAAAATGCTTTACAAGTTGTTACCTCCGAAAATTTCACGTAGTATTCATGAACATATCATTTATCAATCACGTAACGCTAATACGTTGCTGTATTTTTCTTGCCTATTACACTTTAATCACGTTTCAGTTATAGTCAGAGAAAAACAAAAAACAAAATTTAAAAAAAGTAGTTTTTAAAATGTTAACAATATTTTCCACGTAGTAAAAAAATAATCACCTGAACGAGAGGTAACAGAAAAAGTCGCATAAAAACGTGGACAAAACAATGTGCCAAATAATTGCTGGGAGAACTTTAATAAGTTTTCGTATTCGGGTCATAAAATTAATATTTCGCGATTTGATATTTTCCTCTTTATTTCTTCTTACATGTTCACCGGTTTCTTTCGAGTCGAAACTAAATGTCATTAGAAAAAAACTCTTGACTTGCAAACCATACCAGATAATATTAATAAAAATTGTAAGTCGCATTGTATCATCGATGTATACATCGTAGTCGCACGTTGTCAAATTAAAGATCATTGAATTCCTAGAGAACTGTTTTCGCTATGACCTCCATCATCTTATTTACCTCTAAAGCCACTGCATACAGTTTATTCTTATGACGATGACCTTCTGTCGATGACAGTTGCTGCCATGATCGTAAGCCTGCTTGCAATGATCGAAATGAGTATATTTGTCATTACATTTGCTAGCTGCCAGGGACTTTGAAGTAACGCATAGCTCCAACGCAAATCGACTGCCAGATAATATATCTTCCAACGAGACATTTGGACAAACGGGCTCCGCGTTTTATGGCACTCTCGCAAGATCTAGCTTTTTTCGTTGAGAAAGTTCTCTTCCCTAAAGCAGCCTAGACTTTAAAATAAGTTTGCTCAAATAAATCTGATTCTTCGCTATTAGAAAGCTATGATGTTCATTGGGCTTTCCCTTGAGAATACTTCTGTGTTGACTCTTTCCCTATATAATAAATTAAAAAATAATTTCAGTTAAAATTAAACAGAAATATCTCATTGGTTCAATGTTCTGAATTCCTTACACTTCCTTCGTATAATTTCTGTACGCACAAAATAATTTAATTAAAATGTTATACACGGTTTACTATTTAATGCAAAGCGGACTGATTTATGTTATTTAGCACAATGTAAAAAAAGAAAATCTTGACTTGGTTGGTACAAGAACTTATAGGAAATCATTTCTAGCGAATGTTAACAACAAAAATTCCCAAACGTAAAGTAGTGATTAAACGAATGTATCATTTCCGGATATTCCACCAAGCTATAGTTTTTTTGAGCACTCGCACCAATAACGGCAACAACAACGATACCAACACATCAGCAAAATGATCTAAATACTTAAGTAAATGGAAAATGAGCAGATTTAAATAATTTTCATAAGAAAACAAATAAAATACCAAAAAGGTAACAATGACGTCAAAGCGCAAATAAAGTACATATTGTCGAATATAAAGGTTTTTTATGTAACGTAATTTTGTTTTACTGTTATTTTTTTTCGATTTAATTTGAAGTTTAAGAAAGAAAGAAATCTTGACCCTAAGCGATCGTTGACTTTAATTTTTGCATCTCAAATCGGAGAATGCTAAAGGTATGTTGAGTTGCCGTTCCGTTTGCAACATTTAAAAAATCTATTCTGAAATTGTCAAATGGGACACTAAGATCTAACCAGGTGCTAACCAGAGTGTGTCTAACTGCTACAGCAAAATAACTTGTAACATATGTAAATAAATAAGTAAGAGAAAAAAGAAGCATGCATATTTTCAGGCTAGATTCGAGTATAACTCCGAGCTAGGAGATGAACCGCTAAGCCAACGCAAACATGCAAAAGCTTGGCAACCGATTATAATGAATGCGAATCATATGAGAATTTGAAGGTTAACACTTACATACATATATATATTGGTTGGATTGTATGAAAATAAAATTTCTAGAAACACGAGTACGAACGACGAAATTTATCTCCCCTAATAGTAATTTAAAATTAGTAAAATTTAAAGCGTTGATTCCAAATGATCGTTGAGCTCAATTTTTACACCTCACATCGGAGATAGAAAAATGTGTGCTAAGTTGCTGTTTCGTTTGTTACGTGTACCACCGTCTACAACCAAGCAAATATACTGAGAGATGATTTTTAAAATGATTAATCAATTGATCCAATTCACCAAAAATTGAAAAAAATTTGAAACATATACCCAGAAACTCAAAAAATATAGTCTGTAAATATAAAACTGGACTTATAACGTTGTCGACGTCTTGTTCTTTGCACGAACTGGGATAAAAAGTTGAAAAGTGCCGCATATACGTTCAGAGGATTTTAGAAATGAAGTTAAACAAGTAAATATTTCATCATTCGCCATCATTTATTTACCATGTCTATCTCTCTTCTGTGTGTTTTTTACCATGTACGGTAGGATAAAACGGGTATCGCATGCTATTATTAATACATCAGTATCAAGGAGTCGTATAAAAGTAGCTTTTCTGTTTCTTATACATAGTATTTTAATCTATTACAATTCCCATTCTGCTTTTCTTTTATTTGATATCTATATTAATGCGATTGCTAAGAAAAAATTAATTCACCACATCGTGACGGTCGCCGTATTTAATTTAAAATTAACATGCTTAACCTCTCGCATTCTATTCTGTAAGTCCTTTTATTTGACGTTCTAGGGTTCGCCATACTTATTTTAGAATTGACAGAATTCTAGACAGATTATATATCATTAGGTAAGAAGGTCGAGAATTCAACATTCTGCCTCGATCACCTTATGAGCGTTAAGTAGGAAACATCAAAAAAGTATAAAAATCAAAATCTGGGCACTTATAACATTGTATCGGCGTGGCCGATTTTTTACATTTTTGAGCATGAATACTAGTAGTAAATTCAGAAAGGTTTAGTCTTCTATCTTTTATAATTTATGAATATTGGGCAAAAACTCACGAATTTTTGCTTAAAAAAGAGGATTGCGTTATGTTTACGCTTTACTAGAAGTGTGCTTTAACCAATTTGTCTCACTTTTAATACCAACCTGCGTCCACGACTTTCCAATGCTTCTATCAAATTTGAAGTTAGCATCTTGCTTTTCCTTCCATTTTGCGAAAATGAGTGTACTTCCATCTATCAGTTGTGCGTATAAAAGCACAATATGCGCTATCACTAAAATCATGTACCTGACAGTTAGCCTATCTTCTGGTTGTTGAATTTGCAAAGTTTAATCTGAGATATCAAAGATCGGCTTATAAGTCTCTAAGTAACACCCAGGGGATAGAATATATAAGTTAAACCTCAAAAACCAAGTTAAAATACGCAATGACTTAAAAAACAAAATTTCACAATATTTTCGCTAATAGCTAGGCAAACTCGCGGTGAGTATCTAATATTCGCCTTAAAACGCGTTATCATTTCCTCATTCGTTATACTCTACACTACTTGTGGTAAAAGGGGTATTTTAAGTTTGTGTGGACGTATACAACGTCCGGATGGACTTGAGGTAGACACACTTGTTGTACCGATCGATTCAGGATCACTTTCTCAATCTATCTAAACTGGTCTGTCCGTCTTGTTTTCTTGTGTTTAACATATAAATTTATGACAAATTTTGTTGGGCCAAATAAGAACGTAATTGAAAATGATTCGGATCGGATCACTTTCCCCACCAGTTCCCATATAACTGCTTATTTGGAAATGTCGTTATATGAATAAATGCATGAGCAAAGTGGTGTAGTGGTATTTAATAGTGCACCATGTCCGGCTATAATGTATTTTCAATTGTTTTTATTATAATTATCCGTGTTACTTTTATAGGAAAGAAAATTGATATGTACAGTTTTAACGGAATTATAACCCTTTATTTAAGTCATAAAAACCGTAACTATTCGAAATATGTGCATTTAAGAGGTCTTTTTTGCCAAATTAAATTTTTTATTTACTTAACACGTTTATAATTTTCTAAACTACAAAAATACCCGGAAAGCCATGAATACTAATTGTTGTTGATAATTAGATAAATTTTAATTAATTTTAAGTTCAAACTAAAACTGAAACTAATGTTTTCAATATTGAATGTTTTTTCGTAATGTAAAATAACTCGAATTCTTAAAGTTTTTTTTTTACTTAATACCAAGTAAAAAGGTGTATTCGCCTGAGTAACCGAGCAGGTATCGATCACGGTTATCAACTCGGTGTCCGCTGGCTAAAATTTGAGCGCGGTAGAGCTTATTTTGGTCGCAACTACAGGGAGTGATTAATCGGTAAAGACATAACGCCTACCGATTGGGCGCACACCCACTAGATTTCGCGCACCACATAAATATCTCTTTGTATTTTCTCACTTTTTTCTAACTATCAGCATGCTACATGAATAGACGATATCTCCTAAGTGAATGGTCATATTAAAAAAAAAAAATTATTAAGTCGTGAGTTGGGTAAGTTATAAAAAATTCGCAGAGAAACTGAATTTTAGAATAGTTATCAGTTACATTAAATCTTTTTTGCTTAACTTTTTTTTTTTTTATATTATATTCTACTTTAAAACGAGAACTCACCTAAAATTTCAAACCTCTAGAAAATGCTTACAAAGCTTATAATGTTTGAAAATTTTTGATGACTTCGATTTGAAGGAAGTGTTTTTTAAGTACCTGTAACCACTATATTTGGGACTTTTTTCGAAATACCGATCACATATTTATGTTTCTACCAAAATAAGTCAAGGTGGGTCACCTGCAAAACGTGTATGCTTTCCTTATAGCTAGCTAAAAGAATAAACGAATGCGCCGCAATAATACATTGTAGGTCTTTATAATTTTGCTCAGCTTTCGAATAGTCCACGATCTTTTCGTATACCTGCGATACACGTGATAATCAATCATATTTCTAGCACCATAAAGTGAATTGAATTAACATACTCCAAGTAAACATGAACATCCACTCAAAAATTGCTAAATTTATTGCACAGAAAAAACAAGATGTCTTATATTTTTAATATATGTAATAAATACGTTTGTGGTAAGTGATTATCTGATATAACTATAAAACTATTTGTAAAACATGTTCGCCATAATTATAGTTATAAAAAAAGAATACAAATAAATATCATTTTCGGCAAACTGTATTTTCTCATTTACACAAATATGACATTAAAAATCACAAACGGTATTACTATCAAAAGACGTTCAATAAGTATAAGACGAAGTATGGGCATTATTATTACATAGTATTGCACCAATTATAAATGCATAAGATAGACGACAGTTTAATAACAAACAAGAAAGCAATCCTAGTTATTCTAGCTACCATGCACATGGATGATCGGCACTTTCTGTTGCTATTCCCGATTGCCATGTTGCTGAAAAATCTTTCTAACAGATCTTGGCTTACCCTGTATGTCGCGATGGTTTCGTTAGGGTAAGCCTCCAGCAGCTCTTCCATAATTGCTTCGAAGTTCATGACTGTGGTGTAGATGTCAGCAGCTAGATGGTCCCCAATAAATATGCTCTGTAAGTATTCTTTTACGTCTTTTAGTTGTTCTTTTTTCTCTGGCCAAGTTTCGCTGCTGGTCATGTTTCGATGGAAGATGTTCTCGAAGGTCGTAAATATCGCGATTAAGTCGCAGACTGCTTGCGCTTTTCCGTCGGTATCGTTTATTTCATCATTATCGATTGCCGCTTGTAGAGTTGCGACCTGCGCATCGCCCATTAGCTGCATCGAAACGGCCATCTTCCATGCCTTGCTGTATGCCGGCATCCAGCCGTTTTGATGGGAGTAAGATCCATTTTTCGGTCGCATTTGAGACATTGTAGACAGTACATTCAGATTAAAATGGTTTTTTTTGTCTTCCAATTTATTTATAATTGCTTTTACTAGATGCGGATAATCGAACAAAAGCCGGATACAGGGTGTGCTGCCCTCTACCCGTTTTCTATTGTATATATTGTTTTTTCCAAATTTTCGGGTATGTTGTATATTTGCTCCATTTCGGTCGCAGACGTCAGCTCTTACGTCCAGCCCCAACTTTTCAGCCGTTTTGATGTTTTCTTCTAAGGCCCTTTCCATGTTTTTTTGGGCTTTCATGCGGGGATAGCCGTTCAGCACTATGTTGAATGGGGTGAGAAGGCTACTTGCTGCGAAGACCAGCACACTATGGTGTTCCATTGTCTTCTTTTTCTTTTGGTCCGTATAGTCGCAGCCCCGCAGTTCGTCATCTGCTCGCGAGTACACCGTCGCGTGGTTGGTGTACACCTCGTCAAAACGAATCTGCACTATTTTGTCTTTTTCGATCAGCCCAGCGAATTTTAACTGGACTGACATAGGCGGACTGTCGCAGCCCTCGGCATGGACCGGTACGAAGTCGTCCTCTTCGGTCAGTCGTTTTGGGCCATGCGACTGCCGGCGACTTGCAGCCTGGGCAGACGTAGACGGATCATCGTAGCTCTCGACATAGACCGGTGCGAAGTCATTCTGGGCCGGTGAAAAGTCGTCCTCTTCGGTCAGTCGGGCGCGTTTTGGGCCATGCGACTGCCAGCGACTTGCAGCTTCAGCAGCTTTTCTTTTGGACTCCTTCAGGAAGTTATGCAGGAGCATCGAGGCACATGTTTCATTCCTTGATTCTGGCGTCATTAACATGTTATTTGGGGTGGATCGCCCCGTCGTCCATGGCGATGTCGCAGTTGAAGGTACTTCGAACTGCATTTCGCGCGCCGTGCACCTTAGTTTGAATATAACCGCATCTACGGTGGATGGAGTCAGAGCCTTTTCGCCCTCCTCGAAACCAGAAAGTTTTCCTTTCGCCAGATAGGTTTCCTCACATATATATAGCTCCTTTCATTTATTGCTTAATCAATGCCATAAATACATAGAATTCACTAGTTATTACTAGTTACGTGCACAATGCCACAATTTCAAGATCGGAAAAAAATCAGAATGTGCTAATAAACGGATCTAAGTTGCAATGAAGGAAAAGACATAAAGGAAAGTATGACAACAAGAAAAGTAAACCATAGCAACAAATCGTAGCAACAGCAACAAAGAGAACCGTCAAGCACGAGAGTTAAAATAGGCATTAAAAGATCGGCAGGCAACCTGAAAGAGATCATTGGCCCACAACGAGTTCATGAAGAGAAGACCCACCAAGTACGTCCGCGCTCCAAATAAAAATTCAATTTAAGATCGTATATATCCACGAAACCAATAAGACAAGGAGATTAAAAAGGTTTCGTAAACTTCCATTTTTCAAGTTTATATGGTTTCTTTTTATTTACTCAACATCATACCTGCACTGTTATATTGGTTCCAGCAGGTGCTGATAACCTCTTTTATTTTCCTTACCTTGCCATAACTTTCACTTCTTATTCTATAGGTAGATTGTAAATCAAATATATGGCAGAAAAAAATTTAGTATTCCGAAGCAGAAGTGGTAATAATCCAATACCAATTTAGCGATAAAACAAGATTACTGGTTTATGCAAATCAAGAAGTGAAATAGATCATATTAAAGATAAATTTTTCAAAAACCATTTTAATTTTCCTAGGAAAGGCAAAGCCACTCGAAAATGTTATTGAGCGTATACTCAAGCAGTAAAAACGATATTAAATTGTAAAAATAATACATAAAGCATCTTACTTAACTTAAGGGGTTCCCCTGCCTATAACGTAGTTGCTGCAATTTTGGATCTCAAAAAGAAAGAAATTACTAAATCTAAACGTTCTTAGCTACAGCATTGAAAACTCCTTGAATACTTGAAAAAAGACTAACGGCAGCAGCGACTATGAAAACAAAAAACTAAGGATTATACACTTTTTTTCTTCTTTACTGTTCCAAAATTTTTACCAAAAACTTTTTTACGCTCTTCGCTCCCCTAAAATAAGCAAAGAAAACGTGATACTTTCAGAGCGTGTACGGGTGTTACCACATAAAATGTTTTCTTTCTTATTGGGCTTCATCGTTTACATTGAGAATACTGAAATCACCTATAAGTACAACTTCTTTACGTTTACATCCATTTAAGTTTCCGAACCAAGAAGATATTCTACGTGGTAAGAAACGCTATTGCTGTTTTCACTTAAAAGCATTGCCAATGAGAAAGAAATTTAAAGAAATAAATGGCAATTCGTTGGACATGTCAATGTGTCAATAGCTTGAGAGGGAGCGAAAGAGAGGGTTAGTTAATGGCAAAAAGGAAAACGATAGGGAAAGTGAAGAAATCTTGAATATTTTCAAGAAAAATTTTAAAAAATTATAAAAAATTAATAAGCATAAAAAAGTGCAATAAATACCAATTGACTTTGTCCTTTTTTTATCAGCAAGCTTCAAATCATGGATGTAATCAATAAATTTTATTCTACTGTACACACAACCGTTGCTCAATTGTCAGGCGTCTTACCAGGTAATAATGTCACCCGTGAATATGAAATATTGGATCAACTGTGTACAGCTGGTGTAGGTTTATTATGGAAAGTATACAACGGTTATAAAAAGTCTACCAAACAAGAAGTTTCTGTGTTTGTGTTCGAGAAAAAAAATCTGGAACGTTGGTCTCGTGAAGATAAGGAAGCTATTTTAGAAACACTAAGAAGAGGAGTGCAACAATTGACTAAAATACGACACCCCCATGTTTTAACTGTTCAAAATCCTTTAGAAGAAAGCCGTGATTGCTTAGCTTTTGCCACTGAACCAGTATTTGCCTCGTTGGCGAATGTAGTGGGCGATCGGGTGCAGGCCGATAAAAAGCTATATGATATAGAGATACGCCACGGTTTATTGCAGTTATTTGATGGATTACAGTTTTTACACAGTGATGCTAAAATATTGCACCGAAATATTTGTGCCGAGACAGTTGTAATCAACAAAAATCGAAACTGGAAATTATTTGGTTTTGACTTTTGCGTGACAAATCAGCCAGCTCCCGATGGCACAGCGTTTTGGCCATGCAAAGAATATAGTAGTGCAATACCAATGATGGCTCAACCCTGTTTGGAATACTGTGCTCCGGAAATAGCTTTAAATAATATTAATTCCACAGATAGTGATTTGTTTTCTCTGGGAGTATTAATATTCACCATATATGCTGGAAAACCTTTGAAAGTATTTGGCAACGACTATACTGCCTATAAACGTTATGCGGCGGAGTTGAATCAACGTAAATATCCACCTATGAACGCATTGCCGAACGAATTGATGGAAAGTGTAAAAGCGCTTCTGCATCCAAGTCCACATTTAAGAACGAAATTGCATGAACTGAAAAAAATTTCATATTTCCACGATGTGGGTGTTAAGACTTTAAATTATTTAGACTCTCTCTACCAATGGGATAATCTCAATAAATCTAAATTCTATAAAAGTCTGCCACAAATTATTCCTACTCTACCCCATCGCGTTAATTTGCATTCCATACTACCACATTTGGTTAAGGAATTTGTTAATTGTCCTATGATACCGTTTGTGTTGCCCAACGTTTTAATTATAGCTGAAATGAGCAGCCAAAAGGAATACAGCGATCATATCTTAACCCACCTGATACCAATATTCAAATTAAAAGAACCTATACAGACACTCTTGATACTAATGCAAAAAATGGACTTACTGCTTAAGCTAACAGCGCCAGAGGAGGTTAAATTGCATGTTCTACCTTTACTATACCGTTCTCTGGAGTGTGATATGCCGCCGCAGATACAAGAATTATGTTTAATTGTTTTACCGACATGTTCAGATCTAATTGACTACAATGCTATGAAGAATTCAGTGATACCGAGAATCAAAAAGCTATGTGTAGCCAGCACTCATGTTTCGGTAAAAGTGAATTGCTTGATATCAATTGGAAAACTTTTGGAGAATTTGGATAAATGGTTAGTGTTGGATGAAATTCTCCCATTCTTGCAACAAATACCATGTCGTGAGCCAGCTGTCATAATGGCAATAATAGGTAGGACAAAAGTTGGGCCATTTTTTCTTTTAAATCTTTTCATTTTTTTTCCCTTGTTAGGTATATACAAAATTGCTATGACCAATGCAAAATTGGGTATTACTAAAGATGTTTTGGCTAATAAATGCATACCTTTCTTAGTACCTTTAAGTATAGAGTGCGGTTTAACTGTTGCACAGTTTAATACGATAGTGACATTGATTAAGGAAATGTTTTGTCGTATGGAAAAGGAGCACAGAGAAAAACTGGAACAACTCAATACGATACAAAGAGGCAATAAGTAAGTTCTTTCCTAAAGAATATAATCTAAATCACATAATATATCGGGTGCCATAGAAAGGTTGACGTGTTGTCATTGCTCCAGCTTAAGAAACTTACTATTCTAAAACTGATACAGACAATCCAAACATGACTTACGTGTTCTTATCGTATGGCTACAGACGAAGAAACTGCTGCCTTGCATCGATAAGTTTGTAACATTTCTTAGTGCCAGATAAAATTTTTTTGTTTGCCCGTTTAGAAAATACACTCCAATTCTTATTGCATTAGTTTAACGTGGTCACTTATTTTATCAAAGGTTCTATGCTGAAAAATATGTTATTATATTATGTGCCAACAGCATTGCAAAGCTCATTCCGAGACAACTCGTCGCCTTACGTCAAAAAATATTTTGGACGATGTGCTAAATTTTTTTGTAATCGACATTTAAAGCGGAAATTTTTTCTTGGACAAAGGTTAATTTTATATATATATGTTGTTGCTTTAAAGCATGTACAACATAATGCGATGTGAAGAATTAGTGCATTTAATGGATGTGTATATATATATATATATATATATATATATATATTTATTATATATTATGTTGTACATGCTTTAAAGCAACAAGCCTTAGAAAATATCTCGCGAATGCATTGAGAACTATATCCTGATTTTTTTTTCTTTTTTTTTATTTATTTATGGTTTTTTCCTTATTTTAAAGACCTAAAGATGCTGCTGAAATTTTGGCTAGTGAACTGGACAAAGGTAGCTTTGATGATAAGACAGGCGATGTGCTTCCTACCTTTTCTATAAATAAAAATACGAAATCTCAGCTCACTTTGCAACCCAGCAAACCTAGAGAACAGTTAAAGTACGTAAGCTTTAAAAACCGGATTCATTTCTACTCATTTTTACATAACCAGCTAATTCTTTTTCATCCTTAGAATATCGTACGAGCTATCATCTAATCATAAACCGGATATTTTATCATCTCTGGTGAAACCCAATTTGACTAATATAAGCAATAATTCGCCACCATACGCTGCTTTGTGCACTTCCCTCTGCACAACAGCGCCCAACAGTGTCAATGGTAATGTACAAATTCTCAATTACCAACCACAAACTACAGCACCAACGAGTGATATCAACAACTGGGATCAAAATAACTGGCACAGTGCGAACCCTTTAGTTATGAATCATCAGTTATCACCATCTACATGTATTATGAATCACCAACAACGAAGTACAACGCCAGAACAACAGTCTAATAATGTACATAATAATAATACCAAACATTTTTCTTCTCTTGATGCTTTGGATCCATTCAATTGCTGTGATGATGGTACAGCTAACGCTAAGCACGAAACGGCTGCTAACATATGTGCGTCTAAAAAATCTAACGTAGATTACACGTATCCGACGAGTTACAATACAAAAACCACAAAGCCGATTAGCTTGACGACAATGTCAAAACCGCTAACACCGCAAGCCTCTAACAGCAATATTAGCAATCAAATAAATCAAGGCGATGAACACAGTTTAATTGCTTTGAGTCATCAGGATATTTTAAATTTTCTAAAATAAAGCAGTAAAAATTAAAAAACTAATCCTAGACGAAAACAGAAAAACTTATCTGAAAAACGGGTCATTTTACACAAACGTAATAGCAAATTCCTAACCAATTTTTAGACAAATAATCTTGAAATTAAAAAAAATCGATCACCGTTTCTTTCTCTTTTTGTTTTATATGTTGTGCGTACGTGCAAAACAATACGATTTGTCGAGTATGTTAAAAACTACAACAAAAGTGTGAAACTTTATGGAAATTACTGATCTGAATACGGTTCTTTAATATTGGTCAGAAGTTTGCGCATTTAGTGCTGCGGGCGTTGGAGTATCTTTTTCACATGTTTAACAGAATTCTATAAAAACTCTTCCTCTGCATACTGCTTATGTCTTACGAAATAATAGTTATCTTCCCTCTTATATCCGGATAGAATTAATAGTACTACAATATTTAGTGACATTCCCTTACCAGGAGAACAAACATCCCAAACAAAACTTAACGTTTTAGGTACAAACATGCGGAATGTACGTTATGTTGTAGATCCTTTGAATGTAAGTCGCAAAGACGTCATTCTTTGTAAGGACAAGGATCTGCAAATAGGAACAGTACTCAACGCTTATGGTCGTGCGATAGAACAGATTGTAAACAATGAAAGAAGCGCGTAAAATTTTGTATGTTGGTTGAATTGGGGCGATCAGAAAAATTCGTTCTCGTAATAATAGATACAACGTACACTAATCAAAATAATTTTCTGTGCAAAGCGGAACTCCAATTTTTGGAACAAAATGCGCAGTCCCGAGTTATCCCGAACTAATGTCTGCTCTTGTCGTTTTGTGTCAAAATTGATTAGAAAATTGTGTTTATATAAGAAACAACACGTATGCTTATACATAACTTAACAAGAAATATATACATTTCTAACAAAAATTAAGTGAAATTTTAAAACAAAAAATTTTCAAAATAAAAATGTTTATGAATTTTAATTAAAGTAGTTAAATTATAGAATAACACAACAATAATCACAATATAATGTATTATTTTATGTATTCACCTTAGTTACATAATTATGCATTTTAAATTGTATTCAAAAATTTGTACAAACTGACTGTAAAAGGTAGTAAAGGGTCTTTTTTTAATTAATTAAACACTTTTAGTAAACAGCTTAGAGACGAACTCCATTTAGTAAAAGCTATTGGAATTTTCTCTTTGAAATACCATCATTTACGAAGAACAGCATAAAATGCTTTCAGTACATCTTCTGACATATTAAGTACTAGTACTAAGCAGCACATCCGCATAATTATGCATGATATGCTGCAAAATATATATTTGTAGGTTGGTATTGCAAAGTAATTAAATAAAAATAAACACAGCAGTTCATTTACACACTATTCATATAAAAATTTGAATCTCGGGCCTCTTGTGAACAGATGTGAACAATGAAAATAGTAGGTTTGCAATGAACTTCGTTTACCTCAATGATAACTATGAGACAAATATTATAATTTTAAGTGTCTTCTTGCCTATTGACGGTAGTAAGCTTAAGGTGATTAAAATTCCAAATAACGCCTTGCAGGTCTCATGGATCCTTGATAGTATCCGCGTGGTCTCTTCCGATATCATTTTATTCACTTACACATTACTATAAGGTTTTTCTGCTTATCTGTTAATATATCTTGGAATAAGCTGTCTGCATTGATTTGCTTTGAAGATGCTGTTTCTTTCTTACCACCTTTTGAGCACAGCTCCAACAAAGTTATATTTCCCCTTTCCATGAGGGTAAACTCAATGCTTATCAAAGTTATGGTTCAGAGTTTGCATTTTCTGCATCTTCTAGAAAGGGGTAAATGAGGTTCTGAGATCAAAAAAATGTTATTTTGAGCCTTATCTTGTGGAATGAGGGGGTCATTACACTATCAAGCCAAACCAAAATAATCCTTAAACAAGAACTGTAATGCATTCGTGAAACAAGTTACAGAAACCTTTTAGAAAATCTTTCTTTTAATAGTTTCATCAATGAGAAAAATAAAAAAATCGTTATTGAGTACATCAAACCAAATAATAGATGCAAACAAATACTGCGTAGAATTGCTCGAAATCGAAAGTAGTTATCCATAGGAAACATATAAGACGTTCAGCTGTTAGTAGTTCTTTAGACGAATCTATGCTCTCTACACAGTTCGGAGCGCCAAAACTTGCTTGAATTTCAAATTCCGCGGTTTTCAATAAAAAATAGATATACCACATCTAGAAATGCCAAAGTGGGCGTGTCCCAGAAAAAGATTTGATATATGTTTTTGCTGTGCTGGGTAAATCTAGTGTTACATCTATCTTGTCCCAGGCGTTAATAGTTAAGTTCTTTATTAAAAATTAAATCTTATTTTAAAAATTTTTATTAGTTTTTCGTTTCGATTACCCTGATTTTGAACCTTAGACAGATCGTAACCGATATCACTTTTCAAATCTAAAACAATTTAAAAAGTCTTCACTTCATTTGATATATATCTAATAACACTAAATCAAATAGAAAAAAACTGAACGCTCATTTGATTTTTCAACTCGAATATACATAAAATTTAGGGCAGTTATTACCAAAAGCGTGCTTAGAAAAAATACATTGCTATTGATATACTCCAAGCCATTAAATCAACGTAGCGACAATAACATAATAAAAAACAGACTAGATGGTCATTTGCTCTTTAAATTTCGTTCCAATCCAAGTTTATGTCTCAGCTAATATATGTGTAAACAAACTATGGATGCGCCTTTCTTTTTCGTCATACATTAAAGAATTGAGACCGTCCATTTTGTGACGCAAAACGCCCGCACGCAGTAAGGCTACACGATTTTCATTTTTCTCTTCTGGCTTGTGTCGTAGCATGGTGAACTCGCTAAGCTCTGGAGAAAAACGACATATATCTATGTTTCGCGCTTGCAAACGTTCGTAGAAATCGTCATCTTCACCACCCCAACCTTCATACAAATTGGACATACCATTTACTACGCGGAACTGTTCGGTACGTATAGACACCACGCCACCAAATAAACCAGTATAAGGCAAATTAAAACGCCACATGTCCAATGCAGAGCACATATGACGTGGTAATTGAGTACAGACGTATAGACTACCTAAATTCAATGGCAATAAATCCACATCGCTAAATATCAAACAGGGAAAACCGTATTCAGCAGCTATATTAGAACCAATGTTGAAAAGCTTCGCTCTATTGAATGGCTTCTGATCATATTGTTCTATCAAAAAGATGCGATAATGTATACGCTGATGTCTTAAATAGTTATGCATATAAATAAGGAAGGAATGGAGCTGTTCCTCACGTTGCCTATAAGGCACTATAATCGCTGTACTGAAGCGTGCTCGGCACTTCTCCGGATAGTATTCCCCACCCGATAATATTTCTTCACTTCTCAATATCTCTTCACGATATTGTGCTCTATACATATAACGATTTTCTGCAAGGATGTCGCCGTAACTGCATTCGTCTAGATGTTGAAGTGTAATATTGTGCGTGACTTGCGACACCAGAGCATTTTCAATCTGTTTTAAGCTGAGGTAATTATAGTGCGAGGCAAAACGATGCGGCAGGCATATATAAATTAATGCCAGTGCACAAGTGAACTTTGTTGTTATTTCAACCAAATGATATTTTCTTTGGTAAATTCGTATATACATTATATTTTTATTTAAAGGAAAACGATTATTCACCTATTTGCTTTGGACGTAATATTACCGAATATCCGAAATGTTATTCTAATAATTAGGATATTGCAGCTGTTCACATCATATTTCCTCATATCATTGCCCTTAACTTACTATAAATACAATACAAGTCTGCATTACTAATATTTTGTACGAAGTTCTGTTCTATTCTATTATGGATAACTGAAGTGTTGCCAACTTCTTCTTTCTCAGTTCTATTATCGCAGTTTACATTTCGAATAGAAGGACGTTATGAGAAAGCCTTCAAAGACGTCAGTCTGGATTTAGGATTTTCAAATATATGAAAAACAGTCGACTAGGTTTGCCTTCAAAAAAGTTCTGACAATATACAGAGAATTAGATAGAATTTACCGAAGTATATAGAGAAAAGAAGACAGACATACGCAAATGGAATGTTAAAACGATGTATTGACCTGACATCCTCACTTCCTCAATATATCCACAATGTTATACCTGGTGATTATCTGTCTACTATCTTCGAGAGGGTTTTCTCTCGTACTGCCACGAAATTAATTAAAAGTTAAGGTAATAAATTCTTCCTTTTTCCAGAAGGTTGTATCTCTTGGTGAGGAAGGCTCATGTAGCTACGCATGTTTTTGATAAGAAAACCCAAAACCGTCTATGATTTTTGTGAACAATAAACGTAAGTTCTTTAGGAACATCCTATTTATTAAAACCCTATCGAGTATTCTCAAAGCGAACGAAGTTTATCTTCCAAGAGCATGCCAAATTATAGTTGGCCAATTTTCATAATCTACTTCACGACACCACCGAAAATCCTTATTTAATTTCATTAACAAACAAGACAGCGACGGGCCTAAACTGCTCTATAATTTGATATGTTCCACTTGCACCCTATTAATAAAATTTAAAAAATAAATTTGAAATTGATCAAAAATCTTTTTTATCGCTTGTTTTTCATCTTTTGCACAATAAAATGTGTATAGATTAAATAAAAATTTCAAATCCTAAACAAAATTATATTCACAAATTTCTTAAAAACGCAAAATACTATACTATTTGGGGCCCACAATATATTTAATGGGCACAGCCAATTTTTCAACTTGCTCGTTGACTCTGTAGAGTCACCGACATCGTTGGTTGGAATTGCAGGTAGCATATAAATTTATATATCTTTATCTGCCTTAGACTATATTACCACATGACCAAAAAACTTAATTTTGCTTTAGAAAACAACAGCGTTTTCAGTTTTTGGCATTACCACTTTCGTCCATTTTCAAAACTAATCCAGCTGTAACAACTATAACAATAAAAATGAATCTAATATTTTAGGTATTGAGACCAAAAGAATGTTTATCATACAAACCCACAGTGACTCACAGACGAAAGAACATACGTGCTTGTTGCACTCGTGTTTTGATATTGTCAAGAATACATAACCTAGAGTCTTTGAATTTTGTTTGTGAATTTTGCAGACGTTCTGATAAAAATACATGAAATTTTAATATCACGTAAAATCGGGTGAGCGTTGTTCTATTTCTCCATATTTCAAAGTAAAAATTTTTGTAAGCTCATCCATGGTAGTTTTATAACTATCGCAGTTAAGTAACGAGCAGAAAATCCGCTTTCTTTTGCTTTCGAAACCAAATAACATCAATTGAAGATTTGACACCGATCACTTTGTAGAGTGCTCGAAGCTTTCTTCTGGGTATTGTGCACGTTTCGACAAAATGGACACTCTTCGGCGATTTATACAAAAATTATATTTGGCTGTGGCTGAATCTTTTATACCTAGCACCTTTACTTTTTCTGTTGCCATGTTGTTTAAGTAAAAACAAACCATTTTCTTTGGTTTTGAAAATAGAAATCTTCTTACACTGACCGAATAATGCGGCAATATATTACAAAATAAATATTATTAAGTACTTATATGGAAATGGTAGCCAGGAGACACACTGATGATCTATGGTGTTAGCTAACTTTAATTTTGGGGCTTTGCTATGCTATGCGTATGCACAAGAGGTGTGAAAAACACTCTCTCCTCCGATAAGGCGTATACAAAATACCTTGCGCTTTGCGTTAGAATTAGTTGTTCAGAGTTGCATTTGTAAGAAAACACAACTACAAATTGAAAACAAAATAAGTTGCAATCAAAATTGTTTACTTACAAACATCTGAACCAAGAGAAAATGTGAAAGGTAATTGATTTGTTTTTATTTTTTAACCCAATCTTTCCATACACTATCTCAAAGGGAGTTCTTAACTTTATGATAAACTATAAATACATAAAACAAAAATAAAAAGGATAAGGTTCAATTTAAAATTGAGTTGACCTAATCTGAACCTTCTTCAGTTTCGAGTTCACGAGACCGAAATAAACATCTCTTTTTGGCTACCTTTAATTTGCTGCCGTGGAATGACTTAATTTATGTTAACCATTTTAAAAATTCACTCTTAATCTTTCAATCTTTGTTTTTCTTTTGTTCTTAATTCCTAACGTTCCTAAACAAATCCAAGCGTCGGAGCCTTTTCCAATCTTTTTGTTTTTTCATCAAGGGGTGACTTGCACATCGTCTTAATAGTATATATTTGTAAATATCTTTCTTTGGGGAAGGCGTAGTTTGTAGACTAGTCATGGGTTTAATGAAATTTGATCTAAAATGACAGTGACCTTTAAGAGCTTCCAAGTGATGGCTTTGAAAGATTAAGCTTTGGTTAATAACTTTGCCAAGAAATTTAAGCGAAGTTTTTTGGTCCACAAGTCTATATTTGACAAAAACATTGATGATATGCTCGGATCCTTTTGCAAGTATGGAATAATGCATTTGTTTAGTTAGGATAAAGGGACAAGTTTAAATCGACACAAGCGTTTGTAACGTCCGGGTACATTTTAGGTGTAGAAATAATAAATGTGTAAGGTATTAATAAGTAAACGAAAAAGAAACAAATAGCAAACTAATAGTAATATTAATAACTAACTTGAACAAGGCCATATTTTAGTGTATTGACATTTAGCCTGTAAAACATAAAACTGATAAACTAATCAAAAGAGAGAGTTCTTTCTTTCATAACTGTTCAGCTGTTGTTGTTTTGTTATATGAATAAGCTTAATTTCCCTTGCATTACATGTGATGATAAGTGGGCACCTGGTGCCATGTAGTCACATACGTATGAAGTTATACGTACTCTGTACTGATTGCAAAGAAAAATTGAACAGCTATACAATCTATGTGCATTGCAATATAATGACACAAACACAAGAATAGCTTTACAGAAACAACGCTACGCGAATTAAACGAATCTCATAAGGAATTTGAAAAAAAAAAAGAGAAAAAAAACCAAAAATGTTTATGCTGGTAATGATTTTAAACAAAACTGCCTCTGTTAATGACTTTGTAACACGTTAAGGCACAGTTAAAATTTTTAAAGTATCAGTAAATTAATAAAATAATTATGACAACAAATATGAAAAAAACCTAAGGAATTTGGTTGTCTACAGAAAGAAGAAGGGGAAAATATGTAAAAGTTTATTGTATAAAAGAAAAGCAAGAAACTGCAAATGTGGATATTTAATGCTTTTAATAAATATGAAAAAAACGAAAGAGGCAAGAAATTGTAATGAATATGTATAGTTTTACATATTGGCATTTACCTCATAACTATCTGCCCTAAGATGTTGCTAACGAATAAACGGATTAAATGCACTTATCAACTTATTATTTTTATTATCAAATAAAATAAATTTATGATTTTAAAATTTTTTAGGTTTATTCTTATTTCAGTTGTATGTATGTATATGTTCCACAAATTTTGTCCTCTAAATTTTAATCTTTTTAATTCATTTTATTTAAATATTTTTTCGCAATTACTCACTTCTTACAACTTCTTTGTGTACTTGTGAAACGGCTTTGTTGAAACTAATTGAACTGCATTGAGTTGAATTTTCGCTAAAACGTCTAAACGCCTTTACTGGTTCTTCCCTTCACAAAATATATAAATAGAGACGCTTTTGTTTACAATGGATCACAATACATCACAACTGTGGTATCCCGGCTTGCTCTCATTCTTACATTTGCAATTGCTTGGAAGTGTTAGTCATTCTATAAGGACAGTAAAA
>NW_023998581.1:53233-168825 GCF_014805625.2 Glossina fuscipes | reverse complement strand
ATGTTCTACAATTGACATAAAGGGCAAACGATAGCGCGCTATCTTAGGTAAAACTCGAATTTCTTTTTGGGATTCAAACCATAAATCGGTTTCACACTGTCCCGGACGATTGCGGCGACGCGTAATCATTTTATGTTTAAGAAAATGTAAAATACTAATCCATACTTGCATTTCTTTGGGTACAGCATCAAAGTAAACTAGTAACTCAATGACGGCTAAATACAATTCATAGAAATATATATGGATCTGTTGAATAGAGAAACGAAGCAATACAATAAACAATAGCAGAGCGAGAAAGGAAACGTACTTCTTTTATAAACAGCTTTAATTCTGAAGTCAATAAATCGGTATTTTTGACTTTTTTAATATAAGGTTGACACTGAGTTCGTATTTGCTCAACATTGCTCAGCATTACTAATTCTTCATCGCCGAAAATGTCTGTTTTTATTTCGTATTGCATTTCCTGGCTTTGTAGAATGCTGATGATCTAAACATTGATCCTATTGTTTATTTGATTCACTCATATTTCCCAACTCAAATTTCATACCTGTGTAACTAGCAGTTTTTGATAGTCCAAATTGAAATCACGGCTCACCCGTTCCAATAATTGAACGTCTACTTGTTTATTATGGACTTCTTTCAAAAGCATTTCTATGGAGTCTATTTCAGCATTAAATTTGTGGTTGAGAGTGGAATCCTGTTTGCAAAATTCCATATAATAATAGTGTTTAATACGTCTAGGGAAAATGAAGATGAGATAAAAAATTAACATTTTTATTTTATTAAATTTTAACTCACTTGCTGCGCATGACTTCCGCTTGAATTAATTCTCCGAAACGGGTATTATACATTTCCGCTAAAGTAAGATAATTAACTTTTTGTTGATTAGTTCTCACCTCTTGAGATAATTTTTCCAACAACATATGCGAATGGGGATCAGCGGTAAGCATAACGAATAAATCTTGAAGAAAATAAATTAAAAGTGAATCAAAAATTATTCAAAACCTTAAGAACAGTCTTATATATGATACCAGTACCAACCAATCGCACACTTTAAGTAGGACTTCACAAGCCATGCCATCGTTAAAAAATAATCTTAACATGCATTCTGTTGCTTACTCCTATTTCTAATATCTTTTCAATATTTGACCGATTATACAAATAAATATTTTTTGGATAGCGCATTTAAATAGAGGAAATAAGACACAAATTAGTATGCAAAACCTAGTCGTTCTTCAATTTTGTATTATCATTCGTTTAGCTAAATGATCGTCATTTGATATTAGACACTTCATTTTGTAGCAGGGACAGTTGCTGATTTTACACTTACAACTGAGGTTATCTTTCGAAAGATCTCTTTTCCCCTTACAAATGTATCTGTCATCAAATTGCTATAGTAACAGAAGGACTTTCTACATTAGTTTGTTTGTAGGGTTTGGACTATAGAACACATTTTTATTTATGGTCTTTTTATTTTGATAGTTGATAAAGAAAACCGACACGAAAAATGTGTTCAAAAATATATTAAGCTCGTTTTTAAATCTTTGCGGAAAATCGGTGTTTCTTGTTTCTTGGTGAACCAAAGTTGTTTTGAGCTCCCATTGTAACAGCAGGATTAAGCATTAATGCGGAAAAAGTAAGAAAATTAAGAAAGGAACTTAACTAAGAAAATTAAATAATAACACTGAAACAATCGCCAAAGTAGGGTACATTTGCATTGGAATGTTTTGACGCGGACTGCAAATGCAAAAGTCACGAACATTTTCTGCAAAATTGCAGAAGATAGTTCATAAAAACCCTTAGAAAATATAACCTTAAATGTGAAACTACCACTTGGACGATTCGGATAATTTCAACCAATCATAAGAGACATTTGAACCGAGCATTGGATATGTAGCTTTCATAGGCTGTCTATTTTTCGTCCGCTGTAACGTTTTTTTAGTGCTTTTGTTGTCTGAGTCGAGACTTAGAACCCAACGGTGGTTTTTTTCTGAAGCGGTACCCATTCTTATTTGGGTTATGATTGTTTAAGGTTGCATTATTCCCACTTCCCATAAGAAAGAGTTATTGCTTGCTTTTTTCAAAAACTAGGATGTCTTATTCCACAAACAGACAGATTTAGAATATCATACTTATTTGGAATACGTTAGTTTTAAAAATAATAATATTTTCCGTTTAGGTCTTTAACATAATTACCTAAAAAATTGCAATTTTTAGTGGTCATATCATTTCTTAGAACGCGAGTCATTTGCATTGACAAAAAATCAGTATTAATTAAATTACATCGGTGGCGCTGCTGGTAGTTAATCAAATACTGCGCCATTGTATACCAAACTCTATGTTTTTTGGTTTTAATTAAATGCTCTAATGATAAAAAAAAACTCTCTCGGGCATGATCAATGTCCATTTTAATTTTATCTTCTTCGGTTAATAAGTTCTTTAAATGCAATATTAGGTGATTAGTAGAAGGAGCTTTCAGCACGAGGAATAATAAAGTATGAGCTACGAACTTTACTATGTGACAGTGATCACGATGATCGGCTAAAGATTTGCTTGCGGGCTGAGGGGTTTCTTCGAATTTATCGAATATCGATACCGAGACACGTTTTTTCAGTTTTTCAATTTCTGGTTTTAAATCAAACGACATATTCATATTATTGGTTTGATTCAGCGTGGTTTCGTAAACTAGTCCTTTCGGGGTATTTAAAGCCAAGAATATCGCGTTCATAACATCTTTTTCTCGTTCATTATACAACTCATCGATAGCATTGTGAGCGTAATTATCTCTGGCAATGCGTAAATAGTTTATTAGTTCCGTTAATTCAAATAAATTATTTCTTTCTTGAAATGAGGCTTGAGTCAATAGTTCATAAGCTAAAGGAAAAGCTAAAGGATCGACATCGTTAAGCAGCGGAGCTGAAGTATTTCTGGAGGCACTTTCTGTTAAATTGATTTGTTGCTTTAGTAATACTAAAGCCAAATCAATGTAATCATCTTTATTAATCTTCTCACCATCCGTTAATTGCATAACATTGTAGGCCAAAGCGCAAGACATCACCAAACAATTTGTACGACAACATAATTGCTTAATACCTGCCACGATAGACATGTTCAAGGCTTTTGATAATTGTTGCATTTCCATCATAAAATATTTACATATATCCTCTATTTCTGTTTTACGTTTGATGATATTTTCAATGCCCATGTCCAAAAACTTTGAGCAATTATTACTATTCATTACTTCACTAACGTCGTTAGTTTTTATACCATACTTGCAAAGTAAAATATATCTATTTTGTACAAATTCGTAACGTTTTGGGACTGTACGGTCCGCGTGTTTGGCGATTAGTTTGAAAAATTTTATTAATTCACATTGCTCTTCGAGAGACTTATCATCAGTAAGAACGAAAGTGGAGCTTTCAAGCAAATTCTGAAAATAAGAAAAGTTATTTCGGAAGTATTTGGCGAATATTGTGTAGAATGTAGAAAAACTATTTTTCTTTTGGTATAAAATTGCTCTGGAAAAAATACTATAATTACATTATATTACAAAGAAAATAGATATATCCTCTACTTACCGCAAACAATTCCACCATTTCACAATTACACTTAGAATCATTGTTAAACTTCAAGCTTTTGAAAAACTCATACGCCACATCTAATTTACCGTTTTTAACTAATTGATAACAGCAATTAAAGTTGGCGCTAACAGCAATCTCCGGTGCAACTCTAGTTAGAATACATATATCATCCAACATATCGGGTAAATTCATTTTAACGATGCGAAACGCAAACAAGTTCAAATTAACATCTGCTCCGCTATCAGTAGGCCAACCATACTTTGCTTTCATTAACTTAATAACTTGTAATTCATATTCAGTGTTGATCTTTGAAGCCAACGGATGACTAGAATATCGAAATTTAAGGAGCGGTGCTACAACGTCGGGCCAAGGGACGGGAGAGTTCTTAAACAAACTTTTGAGTAATATTAAAAGCGGAAAAACTTAAAAAAAGTATTACCTGTAGTATTAATAAGGCCAACTCTAAGCGATCATCTTCATTGTGCAAAAGTTCTATGCAAGCTACAGATCTCTCTAACCAACAGCTAAAAGAGTTCCTGCTAGCTACAAGTAAAGAGATGTAACACTTAATGGCCGTAACTGGCGACTGGCTCTTCTCTTGATATATAGGATAAAGGAAGTCATTGATTAAACTTTTTAAATTATCTAAGTGGACCCTTCGGAGAATACATTTAGCGGTTTCGTCTAAGCGATCCTAAAAATATTTGAAATATGTTAGTTCATTTTAATTGAGTTTATGAAAGATGTATGTAAACGAAAGCACACAGTTTTACATGCAATGAAATGATGTAGTGAAAAAAGTGCATTTTTGGCTGACAACCATCGAGTTACAGTAAATTTAAAAGGGTACACATTCCATGTGACTGATTTCCAAAATTTGGACATTAAGCACAGAAAGTTAGTATCAAGCTCCAACTCATCATCCAAATTTTTGCGTATAAAAAAAAGTAAAAAGTCCGTAGGACAGAAAATTGACAACATGTCAGTGCGCGGCACACTTCGTTTAGGGTAAAAAAAATAATGCTTCTGTTTAATTTAACAAACGACCTGACTTACTTGCAAATAATTGTCCAAAGTGAACACCAAATTGTACGTTTTCTTTAATACAAATAAGTCCTGTAAAGCATTAACCAATTCTCTTAGTTTGTTAATATTTCTTTCGTGCTGACGCCTTACATCCCTAAAATAGGTTTGGATAATATACGGGATGCATTTCTGTGACCATTTCAATTACTTACGAATGCATAAATTCTATTTCCTCGAAGACTTCCATTACTTTTGTGCAAAATTCTAAGCCAATATCTGGCCAGTGATCGGAATATTGCAATGCTCGAGTCTTCTGCGTACTCCACTCCGTTATATAAGGCACTACATTTGGATGGGTGTTATATACAATTGGTACAAATACTTTTAACCATTGCAAGAAATTAAAAGGTTTAGTGTCGTGTGGTATTAAACTCATAAGTTTACGCAGTTCATGTTTATTAAGCTGTGACATGAGAGAGCTGGCGTGACGTTTCCATATCAAACATGCTAAAGGCATATCCGTCTTAAACAACCCAGTTATATATTTAATAAGATTCGGATGATGTACAAATTTCAACCAGTCGCTATTAACTTCATAAGGATCAATAATAACCAGGGTTTTTAAACGATGCAATTGTTCAATAATTTCTACAATATATTGTTCATCCAGCTAGAAAAAATTAGAAAAGTTTTAGTAAATACATAAGGTTTTCGATTAGCACTGCACAACTTTACGTAGAGTTTTTCAAGCGCGCATTTTCTGATTTTCATCATTTCACTTTCTAGCCTTTTACCTTTTTTACCTTTTCGAAACCACATGTGATGTTGTCCACTAACGTACAAAAAACAAAAGGACAGAAAGTAAGTGGCACGGAACGCTGAACTTCCACTTTATAATTATTGTAGTCATTGCTTAAGCATTATTAAAAGGACTTGAGATAGACCCCTCTTTTCTTATTTGGAGCGATTCGGAATGACATTCTGAATCGATATCTGTCCATCCGGTATTTTTGTGTATAGCCAACAATTTTTGATATTTTGATGAAATCGGGTATATCGACGCGTTTTGGGGAGAGGACGAATGCGATTTAAAATGAATCAAAGCGATTGGCTTTCTCGATCGCTTCGCAAACAACGTTTTTTGAAAAGTCATTGTATGCGTAACGGTTTAAAGCGAAGCTGTGTAGGGTATTTAGCGGTAAGCGTACAAATAGTATATATAATTTGGATATATGCTTTCACTTCCTTTTAAAATAATTATTGTTAACGTACATATTGTTTGCAGATGTTATTAAACTTAAGAATTAGTATATTAGCAGTATTGCTTTACAATAAAATATCATTTGCATGTTAGCATCCAAGAGCTTTAATTTCGCTGTTATTATTTTGTAGTGGGGTCTGGGCGAAATTATTTTGGCAGTTATACGTGACTTTGACGGAAATAGTCGAACAGCGTAGAACATTAATTTACAAAGATATTCATCTGACATGAAACATTCATAGAATCCTCTACCCTTTATTTGCATAAAATGGATACCCAACACCATACTCTAATTTGACCTGAAAATACGCGGTCACCATTTGGCATTAATTGTGGTTGAAATTACTTTTTAAGTAAGGGATGCAAAAATTAAACGATTAAACCAAGAATGGCTTAGACTGGCGTGAAAGATTTTGCTGTGAAAATTAACATTTTTCTAGAAGCAGTTTAAGACTGAATTTAAATTACGAATCTTAATTATTTCTTAGATCAAAGTTGCTAATGATTCGAATTATTATATGTTGGAGCTATTTGACAACAACCACTGTTGTGAACAGAAAAGAACTAAAGCCAGGCCCTTTCCATTTTTAACTTAAAAATAAATAACTTAGTGTTGTCCTATTTTTACCTCATTGTCCAAGTATTTAAGGATTTCTTGTAAATATTTTTCTAAAATATGACGAGAAGGCAGACTGAACATACGTGCTTCGCGAAAGAATTGTTTGTCTTCGATCTTTTTGAACAGCATAATCAAGGTAGAAAATTGTTCCTCTATAACTTCAGGATTACTCTGCAAGGAGAAAAAGATTTTTATGAATAGCATAAAGAATGAAAATAGGCAAGTGATAGCTTACAACATCCATGGCATTTATTGTTCTCAATAGACGCTTAGCAGTGGCTTCATAAATTGGTTGCAAACACAGCTCGAATTTTTTGCCGAAGTCCTTAAAAGAGAATAGTCAATTGTTTCAGTTCCGCTGTTTTTTTATTCTATTTTGGACTTGACAGTTAAACCTACTTCAGCTTCTTCTAAATAGCCTTTATTTATGAGTTTTTTATATCTTTCACTTGGATCAGTTTCTGACACCATAATTAATTCTAAAATAGTTGGGTGCTGCTTGCTATTGTTTTCCTGCCCGCTTATATAATAAAGATTTACCGAAGACTTGGGCTGCTGCACTAGCCAAACATAACCTCCGACTTCTAATTCATTTAAACATTTAAATGCTAAAAAGTGTATGTATATATAAATATATACAAGTTATACATATAGTCATATAGAAGTTAACTTACAGGGATAATCAATCATTTTTATAGAGCGCGATTTTTCATTACTTTTGGTAAGTATTAGAAATTCGATGTTTCTGCCATTGCATTCCATAACTATAAGGTCATCTATTAATAAATGAGTATCTTGCTCATTTGCTAACTTTAACAATTGACTCAAAGGACAATATTTAAGCAAATGACCAGAATTCGTTAAAAGGATGCTATAATTAACACATAATAAATATACAAAGATATTCTTTAGGAATACTTTCTTACATCTTATTTTCCAGATTGTATACATGTTTGACGCCATTATATTCTTCTGGTAAAAGTAGGAGTACACATCCTTCTTGACAGTTCCGCTGATAAAACGCGCCACAGGTCCCTGCTAAAAGTAGAGGAGCTTCTTCTATGCCTTGGGAAAGAAGCAAAGAAGTCTTTATTTCCTGTAGTCCTTTTATGGAAAACAAACGGCTTAACGTAACATGGTTTAAAATATCTACGGTAACATTTTCGACTTCTGATTCAGGGATATTTGAATGTAAAGTTGCTTCGAGAGCCTCCTCATCGAATTCCGAAAAACTTTAAAATTAGGAAGATTTTTTTAATGATTTCAAAGCGTTTATAAAAATTTATCAAAAAAATCCCTTTCATTTTACCCGTAAACACTGCCATTTGAACAAACCAAACAATATCTCCTATCTAATTGTTGCAGGCTGACAAACGATCGGCCTCCTGTCACATTAATATCTTCCTTTTGTATGCAAGGACTAAACAGCACCTGGCCACTTATAGAAAGGCCATGAACTTCTCCATTACTAAGGCTACACAAGATTAAATTACCGGTGGCCGAAATGAGCAACAAATCGATGTTTGACTCGAAAGTTATAATGTTGCATTTGCCAGTTGTTTCATCCTCTAACAGAAATAATGTGGTGTCAATTGCCAAAACCATTTTCCGATTTTGAACGCTGGCTTGAACTTGAGGAGAAATCTGTACCTGTAAACGAAAATTAATGGAATTTACAAAATTGCACTCATATTTTCTTTATCTATCACCTCTTTATCGCTGGTAATACGGTAAATGCCACGCGAAGAGAAAGCGTTCGATATGGTTTCATCTTCGAAGGGTGAATCTTCAAAATTAATCCACATCTTGTTTGTACTCAATTTACAAAGTGATGCACCGTGTACGCGCTAAACCAATAAACAAAATCTTTTAAATGGTTTATCTTCTTCTTCTAAGAATTCGACGAATAAACGAGAGATACCTTTATTGTTTATAGCGACAGCACTGCCAGCATAGCAAAGCAATATTTTCCAAGTAAATTCAGGGAGACATTCCAGAGATAGAGAAACAACAACATAAGCCAATATTTTGTTCAAATAAAAGCAAACTGCTAAGACGACAAATTATTTTCTCTCCCTTAGGGGAGAGGGGATTCTATTAGAGTCTGAAGCTGCAAACTCGAAATAGTTGTAAGTTCTTTCACGCCATGACGTGAGCAATGGTTCACTACAAAAACAAATATTTTCCAAATATAAATTGTTTTCGTTTCATCGTTTATTTCGTATTGAAAAATTCGAAATTATATTTTCGCCAAACACTTTGCAAAACGCTTTCTTACTAATAACAAATCCGTCCGCATACCTTTTTACCCACAGTACGAAATATCCCTCGCCCCTAACCAATTAAATTCTAAAAGCAGTTGGTCAGTTTGTCCGATCGTGCGCTAAATTACATGTGAAAGTACAGGTACCTCTCATTTCTTTAGCATAATTTCGTGATTAACAAATAAAAGAAGAAAAGATTCATCGGAAAGAGATATTGAATGTGCGAAGATATTTTGAAAAAAGAATTTTAATTCGATTTTTAAAATATGAAATAATATATGCAATATCGAATGAATAATTTTGTTGCTAACGAATCATAGGATTAAAAATAATACAAAGACTCTCAGCGCTTTTCACCTCTTTAATGTTATACCGACTGTCCCCTGCAATTGTTTTGAAAGATACTCTTGTATAAAAGGCATTTAATTTCAAATTAATTTGAGATTCCAAACGAATTCAACAGAGTCAACAGAGTCTTCTGTTTTTTCAAGTGAATTTATTAGCCCTTAACTTGAGTATGATCTCTTCAGATATTTTAGGCAGTTGTTAGACGTTATTGCGACTTAAAAAAAAAATTTCATTGCAAGTTTGAACGTGATATGTGAAAATTTGTCTCCATTTAATTTTAACATTCCATTTGCTCACGCAAAACAAAACTAATTTGAGATACGTTTGCACGAAATATTCACGGGATCTCTGGACGAAAATAGACATTTTCTTTGTCGTCTGTGATAATGCAAATAAGGATAACTCGACCCAAATTCGGTTGCTACAACTGTTACTTTATTATGCAAATGCCCATAAAATGAAAAATAGAGAGCAATAAATTTTTGTATAAGAAATTAAAGTTTTTGAAGTTATTTTATTTATTTTATTTATTTATTCCACTTATACAAGAAACTCAACTAAAACAAAATGGCAGTCGAGTTCAATTGACTCTTAATGAAATCTTAAAATTAATTAATAATAAAACTTAGTATAAGTACAATAAAACAAATAAGGAGGAATAAAAGAAAAAAAAAAAAGCATGTACACAACTAGCATAGAGCCACACCCACAACCGATACAGAAAAAGTTGCAAGTGAACCCCTAAGCCATCGCAAACATGCATAAGCTTGGCAACCGATAATTGTTAACAACAAATTAATTTTCGACTCTTAATGACATATTTAAGGTTAAGCCAGTTTAAGTACGACATAGGTAAATCGCGCGTATTAAGCAATGTTGCTTTAATGGACTTTAAAGAGTCCGTTAATGAGAATAAATGATAGACACCATTTAGGTTCTTGCAAACAACTCTAAGCGGGTTAAACACTTCAAAATTATATTTGCATTGACTAAGCTTTATCAACATAAAGTGCCTAGAGAAGCGATTAGGGACATTAAAGCCTATCTCACGAAGTAATGCGTGCGAGTCAATTGTACCATTTATTAATTTGATTAAGAAGGAAACCCCAAGAACAAATCTACGTTTCTCAAAAGACGGTAAGGATAACAGAAGCAACCTATTGTCATAGGGTGGAAGAGGGGAAATCGGGTCCCAACCCAAATTTCTAAGGGCAAACAGCAAGAATTGCTTTAGTATAGATTCAATTAAATCTACGTAGCACCTATATGAAGGAGACCACACAACAGAGGCATACTCAAGTATAGGTCTAACCAAACAAATGTAAAGCCGTTTCTTAATATAGGGATCATCAAGCTCTTTGGACCACCTCTTTATAAAACCATGCGCGGACCTACCTTTGCTTAACGAGGACTCAATATGCAAATTGAAACGTAACCTATAATCGAATAGAACGCCTAAATCTATGAACGAATCGATGTCTTCCAACCTTTGCGAATCAATGAAGTATTGTCACGGGGAATTCATCCGAGGTAATAAGGCTAAACAAAACCGTGAATGATCTACCATGCAGATAAGAGCTTAACCATTCCACTAAGAAGAGAGGAAAACCAGAGGTCTGGAGTTTAAATCTAAGTAGTCTATGATTAACCATATCAAACGCTTTGCTAAAGTCAGTGTAAATGACATCAGTGCGAGAACCACTAGAAAAAGCCTTGAAAACATGAGAAGTAAACTCCAACAGATTGGTCACCGTAGATCTTCTCTTTCGAAAACCATGCTGGAAAGGAGAAATATACATATTCATGGAAAAGGCTATATGCTGAGCCACAATTCGCTCGAACAGTTTAGGTAAGACACTCAACTTGGCAATGCCTCTGTAGTTCTCTACAAGATGCCTACTACCACTTTTGTGAATAGGAATAAGGAAAGAAGTCTTCCAACACAAAGGGAAAACACCTAAATTCAAAGACTTATTAAAAATCTTTGAGATAACATCACAAAGCTCGCCAGCACAAGATATAAGTACACATGAGGGGATTCCATCAGGTCCACGCGAACAATTATATTTCAGAGAGCTCAATCCTTCAAAAACGTCATTTTCAGATATAACAAAGTTAGGAATTGAAGTCGAATTAGAAATCGGATATGGATAGTTTACCGATAAATCAAAATTGGCAGTTGAAAAGTTCTGTCGGAAGTATTCCGCAAAGAGATTTGAGGTTTCAAAATCATCCGAGGACTCGGAGCCATTAAAAGACACAAACGACGGATTTATGGAGATTTTTCCTTTGGAATTAACGAAATTAAAAAAGTATTTAGGGTTAGCAAACAAGGAGGATTTAACAAACTGAAGGTATCTGCAGTAGTATTGGCGGTTGAGGGAATTAAATTTATGCCTTGCAACAGAGTAAGCGAAATAGTCGAAAGAAGAACCACTTTTCGAAAATTTTTTGAAAAGCTTGTTTTTCCTATTTTTGTAGTATTTAATTATTTTATTAAACCACGGGGGACCCTTGCTTCGAGGACGGGACTGCTTGATCGGAACGGATGCAGAAATAGCTTGATTTAATATATTGTAGAACGACGACAGTAAGCTATCAATGCTTCCCTCTGAGAAATCGAGCACAACATGAGAAAGATGTGATTTTCGTATGGAAACATTGATTTTATGGAAATCATAAAGTTTATATGAAAAATTTGAATTTTGAACGTTATAGAATTTCAACGAACCAACATACTTGTAATGAAAGGAAACACCCAATGCTGGATGATATGGATCCTCAGGTAAACTAAACGGAAGACAACGATTAACGCAAACCTCAGGAAAATTTGCAAAGCAGAGATCAAGAAATCTACCATTGCAATTGGGGGTACCATTGTATTGAACTAAATTATTATCAAACAATTCATTGAAGAACACAACGGCTTTAACAGATGTTGAGGAAGGAATCAAACAGCCAGAACAATCACTGTAAAACCAATTGACTTGAGGCAAATTGAAGTCACCCAACGCAAGGACTATATCAGTAGGTTTAGATTGTTTGGCCACTTCACAAATGAGGGCGGCCTGTTTCTTATATACAGAGATATCAGAATTTGGGGGAATATAGGAGCAGGTCACATCTAGGTGTTTATTAGGAAATTTCACTCGAATGGCGATAAATTCAACATCGGGAGTAGTTGGAAGTTCAAACGAATAGGTGGGGAGTGCCGAAGAAATGGCAATTAAAACACCACCACCATTGCGATACAAACGATCGTTTCTGAAAACTTGAAACGAATTATGGAAAAGTTCCGACGAATGTAGATCCGGCTTTAACCAAGTTTCAGTGAAGACCAAATAGGAAAACTCCGTGCTCACTGAATTTAGGAAGGTAGAACGAATTTTTGAATTTAGGCCCCTAACATTTTGATAAATGAGAGAAAATGAGGCTGAAGAAATATTTAGTTTTTTGAAGGGGAAAGAGCTACTGCATTCGCATTACGGGGTCGGTCCCGAGGGATAAATTCCTTAATTAAGGATCCAACCGGCCACAATGGTTTATTTAAAATCAAATCCATATTTTCGGTCGGAACTAGAATTTTAAAAGATGAGATAGCTCTAGATTGAGAAGGACCCAGTTTGAAAATACTAACTCGCTTTAAATTGACAGAAGGGGCTTTCGCAGCCAGATAACCCCTTATGTTTTCAACAGATGTATCTGGTGCCAGTCTTGACACAAATATTGCCTTTCTGGGAGGAACTGCCTTCAAGCATATGTCATCAGTACTGGGAGCAGCAGGGTTAACGGATGGGGAGGTATGAGTTGGGGAAAATATAGAGGGGGTAACCACACTTGCACGAGCAGCTTGTGCGACTTGCTCAGTTTGGCGACCAGCATTTACACTCGAACAGCGATGAGGGGAGGACGAATTACTAGTACCCTTATTAGTTTTGGGCGATGACGCCTGAGAAGATTGAGTGACATCTATGGGAGGAGATACCCTTGCCACTTCAGCATAGCTCAAGCTAGAAGGACTTCTCGGCCTATTTGTAACATTTATGTTACCAAACGACTCAGCCGTAGCAGAAACGTTAACATTATTTGTAGCCTTTAGGGAATCGCTAACTTGCACCGACGAAACGGACTTAGGAGGTGACGAACCACACGCTATGCTAAGCGTTGAGACTTTGTTAGCTGGAGAGGAAGATGACTGCGCAATATACCGACATTCATTAAACCTAGTCTTGATTAATTCAAACTTCTCCCACAAAGAGCCGAGACTTTTGCTCAAATCTGAGAAACAATTTCTCGTCTCCGTGAAGAGCTTGTAGAAATCAATATCCCGCTTTCTACAGTCAGGACATGACCATCGTAAACCTTTAGAAGGGTCAAGGACTGCATCAGCAGCACGCCCGGTAATACCAGCACACTTTGAATGTCCAAAGCGATCACACAACCAACAAGAAATGAATCGTTCAGATTCAGGGCCGGTTTTCGCACGACATGGACTAAATAAGCAATCCATGTCAATTGGAACAACAAAAGTAGCTTATGAAGGGAAAATAGAAAAACTAAAAAATTCCCCGGCAGCGAATTAAAGCAAATATCTCACTACCTTGCCCACTGTAAATAAAGAGCGAAAGCTAAAGAACTGTAAACAAAAGATTAACGGGCAAAAAAAAAGAGACTTTTTACAAAGAGCTCAATTGTTGCTTACACAAAACCAAAGTGATTTCTTCACATAAATGATTAAGTTATTCATATACGTGAAATTAACACTTTATAAAGAATAGAGAGAAATTATAAAATTGAACACGATTAAAGCAAAAAATAAAAATAAAAGCAAGAAATACACTAAAAAATTAAAATATTTCTTGCACTGAATAAAAACGCGACCACAACACGACGCAGAGTTGCCAAACTAATTCCACTTTTGAATTTTGATTAATTTTGCGCAATTGGGTTTAAGCTTAAAGTATTATTATTATTATTTTAATTTTAGACTAATGAATTGAATTCTTAGACTAAAAAAAAGACATTGAGCACTAGCAACACAGACTATCGGCTCAAGCTTAAAGTAATTAAACTTAATGTCAACAGAAACCAGCTGATAATGCAAATGTCTTATTTGAATAAAACTCAAATTTCCATTTAACGGAAGGGCTGCGGAAATTCCTCTTTAACAGATTTGCTGTGAAAATTTTTACCGCTTTTTATATAACAATAACACCTAATAGCTTTTAGCGAATTTTGAGAGTATATAAATATTAGATAAAAAAAAACATATGTAAATAAAGAGATGGTGAGATGGGAATTGGAGAGGGTCAGGCGCAATTTGAAGCGCCTAGAAAAAGAATTGCCAAGACAAAATTCCGTCCGTCGCACAGCTTATGCCGGCTACCTATGGTATGCGTTTAAATTAGGGTACAATCGGGCCGCTGAGATAATAATTGCACAAACAATCCGTGACGACGACAAACTTCTTCGCAATGGCAAAGCGACAGAAATACCAGACTTCCTAGGATTTGACGACACTAGTAAACCTAGAGATTTTACAGTAATAGACGAACTTTTAGAAGCGACCATAAACATGACGAGAAACGACAGTGACAGTGAAATCGAGGGGGAATTATAACCGATCGATAGAACTGACGGGACTGGCACGCTTAGTATGCCTAGTGTACATAGTATAGCAACTACACCTAAAACGCGATATTTTTGATTACGATGGGCCATTTACATCAGCTCACGCAGCGTGCATGGAGGAGCCCCGGCGGCCGGCCTGTATGTCAGGCGGTGTAATTTGGCCGAACCATCCACACCAGCGGACATCAGCGATGAGGCACTTCAAAAAGTCGTGGTAAAGTTAACTCTCCACAATAAAATAATACAAATACACTTCTACGATGCGTTTACGAACAGAGCGACAATCTATTCGCGGACGGAGGATTTACTGCATGGATGCGGGTATATGCAGCGCGTAGCCTGCTGACGAAGTACAGCGTTATTCTCAAGTGGCACCCCCGCAGCACCATCACTGAATTTCGTACAGAGAAAAGGCTATAAGAGAATTTCCAACTCGCTGACGAGATTGGTCTCGACGATAGAGCTGTCGTCTTCGACAGGAATAGCTGCAACAAGAAAATGCTTACAAATTTCGTAAACTGTGTGTACACCAGGGGGCGGGCAGACCGCAGCACAAATTGGATACGTTTGCTGTTCGCCAGCACTTAATATATTCGTTCGGCCGGAAACTGTTTCTCACTAATTTCTGAGCAGAGTACGACTTCATTGTAGTTGCGAACCTGGCGCAAAGGAACGCGCCCAGCTCCCCATTCTGGGACATAAGAGGCTGCATGCCGCTATACGGCGTACCGCGTACGGCATATGGAAGAGTCAATACAATACACTTCTATAATGAAATACAGGCTGCAACACTCCAAGCTGTGGTAAATGGCATTGAGATCTCGGGTAACGACTTCAAAGCATGCGATTGACTTCAAAGATGTGCGATTTTATCATCAACGTTGCCAAGTTCGCGAACGTGATCCACCGGAGCTCCATCAACAGTAGCTCCCGGGTGGAGCTCACAGCTGTTCCGCAAGATCTCGCAAACATTTCATTTATTGAGAACATATACGCTTACTCTCTAAAGTGCCCAATTTTTAAACAAACACATTTTCAATTATTGAGAAGTGTAAACAAACATCGCTAGGTCTATAATATTCTGTTCATGAGCTTGTATCACGCTTTTTTATTGAGAGAAAAGAAACTCTCCTCCGAGGCTTTGCTGATAATTACCAAATGCCTATACATATATTAATATAAGACAAGTGACGTGTAGATATATGGTTCTGCTACAGCTGTTGTACTTTGTAAGATTTACTTTAATATGAATATGCAGGCTTTGTAGTTTTGTATTAGTTTTATCTTCCGCACATTTATGATATATTCCAATATAATTTCAAAAGTCTCTCCATCCCTCTTAAAACCGCAAAATTAAAAAAATTAGGTTCTCCCATCTACTAAACTAAAACGCTAGACCTAACACACATACAATACAATGCATGGTCTTATTTTCCCAACGCACTGTGCAGCTTCCATCACTGTCGCTATTCCATTAGCAAAAACTGGCGGTGTGCGAACCAGCTTCGTTCTTTTGTAATTTTCCTGTGTGCACATATACAAGAAATTGTAAATTGTGTATAAATGTAAAAGTAGTCACTTTCTTGCCCATCAAATAGAATTCGTTATTAATAACTTCGAACGCATTACTTCCAAGCCGAACGCGACTTTTAAAATGATATAAGCTTTATGGGTTATTAAGAAAAATGTATTCTTCGAAGTTTTACTGCACTTTTTTAATACAACAGCTGTTTGCGTTATTTATTTATTTATATGACTGTTCGGTTTTCGAATAAGCAGCGCTTAATAACTCACTCTTTATAATTATGTAATAATTATTTTCCTTTTTCCAGCTTTTTCTTAGAGAAAAATATGTTTCCATACTTTTTGCATATAATGCGTCAAAAAAGTGGAGGTTCCAGTTTTGTATGTGTTCAATTATTACAAACTCTGAATATTCTCTTCGAAAATATATGTAATGAAACGTCATTATGCAGATTGATGCTAACTTAGTGAAACATTATAATAATTATTGATAGCTTCTTATTTTATTCTTAGATTATTTGTTAAGTAACAATCACGTAAACACAATAATCGTGCATAAATTTGATTTTTTTTTTCTTTCCCTTTGATGGAAAAAGTTCGCCACCGCTAATAATTATCTGATCTAGTTACTTAGGGCAAAAATCTTATGTATTCTGACGAACAGACAATTATGATCTACTTGTTTGCTATTCCTGGAAGAAAAACTTTAAAAGGACTCAATGATCACAAAAATCTATCCATCTAAACGATCTACAAATTCTTGCTCCAAACGCTTTCTCCGTTCTGTGGTTTCACCTTTTTCCGCCTGGGTAACGCTTTGAGGTGCTGTGATGCTTAGGTGTGCTTAGGTGTGCGCTTAAACAAAAGACAACTGCATTCCCTTATTCGGTAATATTTTAATCATTTAAACAATGATTAGAATTTATTGGAATTTTTGTTTTCATAAATATGGTTAACAAATCGTTTTCGTGAAAAAGGTGCAGATCTATATGACACAAATGCAGATGCCTGACAGTTAATTAGATCTTTGGGTGTGAAATTTGGAAATTCTTCATTGTTATGCGAAAAGAAAGGAAAAGAAAAAATTTGATGGCACTGCTTACCTTTATGATTTCGCTTTTCAATGGTTTCAAAGGTTTACAAAAATGTAAGAAGCTATGCAAGTAAAGGTGTGAAAATATTGTGAAAATGTCAAGACAAATTAGAGTAAAAAGCATAGAAATTCGCTAAAGCTTTATCTTCAATAAGTATATAACGATCTTGTCGATTCGTAAAATAATCATTCGACAGAATGGCTCCTGATATAAGTATAGCATCGTCGAATAAATATATTTTCATATGCTGCAAGCCTAATAGTTCATTCCAACGTGGTGGTATCCAACGTTTAGAAATTGTCATCCTTATAAACGTACATAGTAAAATGTTATTTTGCACCCAATCTATTCTTAATGAAAAAAGGAATTGTTAGCGATATATATGAGAAAAGAGATCGTTGGAGTAGTTACGATCCCGCCAATCATCGCGAAATTATAGAAGAATATGAGAAGGTGGAAGAAGCTAAACGGCAATTAAAAGCTGAAAATATAAAGAATGGTTAGTAGAAACCTCCGAAACTTCTATTCCTATATACATTGCCGGAAACTGTTTATTAAATTAGATCCTGATGCGGAAATATCTCGCATGGGAGGCTCATGGTAAGGTGGTCGATGTTCATTTATTGGCTGAGCCTACTAAGCTGGAGCTATTACAAAAGGAATACGAGAAAAAGAAGGAACAGTTCAAATCAAGTGTAAGAATCGGAGGTCAATTTAGTTTAATCATTCACAACGTAGCGGCTTTTGGAGATTGTTTTGAAAAATCTCCTACTAACCTTATGAGATCCAAAAAATATAATAACGAACATATTAGCAATTGGGATTTTCTCTCATAAACAGTGCCTCTACTAGTGCTATATGACTTTACTCTTTTTATCTTAAAAACTTGTACCACTGTATAACTTTGTTTTACCGTGCAATAATATATTTTATTTTTTTTCAGACGAAGGAACATATTGTGGAAAAGTACCGAAGATTATATAGAATATTCGCGTAGCGGCAAAGTCATCAAAGGAATGGAAAAACCCAAAGCTCACAGTATATATGAGGAGGATATTTATCTTAGTAATATATAAACTGGGATTATCTGGGAAATATGAAAATCTCATATTAATTCTTTCCATATATTCATACAAGTGCTTGAAATATAATATATAATCTTGTATATATAAATGTATAAAAAATATGCATTCATCTCCCCTTGTACGTCTCCTGAATAGTTTTATACAATTTTTATAGGCGTGGCATTAGCCAGGCTGCCGGATGGACTATCTAAGCAAGTATCACATTTCGGATTCCAAATTGGCTAGAAATCTTATTTACGTTTATTGTGTTACCGCAGAATAGAAACGACGAGGCTGGTTTAAAAATTTCTGAAAAGAAAAATGTTCAACGATTTTTCGTTGAAGTTTATAAGAATTTTTCCGTTATGAGGTAATTTGCTAGCTAAAAATGGCGACAATCATACCAAATCCCACCGATTTGAAGTAAATCTTACAAAATACAACAGCTGTAACAAAATCATATACCCAGCTGCTACGATTTTTTCCACCACTTTCCATTTAACAGAGACGCTGATGGCTTCGCTGTTACTTCTTCCAATTTAACAGATGAGAGGGATTTTTTATTTTTCTTATTTATGAAAAGCAACTCTGTGCTCTCTCCGTTCACCACACATAGTACGTTTCCTTTAAAGAGTATAAAGGAAAAAGCTAGCTAACGGCTTTTTGTGAAACAGAAGAAATTTGGCAAGCGCAAAAAGAAGTGATTTGAATTGAATAATTAAGAAATTAAACAAAATCTACCACAAAAAAATATATAAAAAAGTGCGAAATAAAATATAAAGACACAACTGCAGTTTTTAATACATATATATCAAATTAAGTGTATTAAAATTGTTACGTATATCTAAAATTTTGTATGTTAAAGTTATTAAATATATCTAACAAAGAAAATAAGTACATTGACTGGTAAAAGCATTTTTAATTATTTACAATTTCATTTATTACCATGGAAGCCCATCTGAGATTCGCATAGTTTTCCTGGGAATCTCGTTGGTGTCTCCTTATTTTATATCATACTGTATAGATAATTAATTAATAAATTAATTAATAACCTCCAAATATTCAAAAGAATAGCCTTCCAATCAGAATGCATGTTCGTTAAAGTAAATCAAACTTGCAGTTTACATTTTTAACCTCAGCACAAATAGTACTTACGTTTATTCATACAACAAAAACATACAAGTATGTGCATATTTGCTGGGTAATTAAGAAGTTTATTAATCGATAAAGTCAATAGCAAGCATATTGTTCGTATAGCAGTTCACGTATTCTGTAATACTCTTCAGATAGACAACCTTCCATAGTTACTTTTCCCGTATCAATACGTCTTAAAGCCAAAGTACCATTACAGCACCAAAGCACACCGCCCGAAAATTCAGAGTTGATATTGTGGCGCATAAGTACTTGCTTAAAATCAGACAGCTTCAACTCGTTAATTAATACAGCATTATGCACCGGAATCTCATCGGCCTCTAAGGATTCTAAAGTAAAAGTCTTGTCTTCTTCGGCGGCCTCGGTAACGTCGTTATCGCCGTTACTTTCGTTGTTTGGAGATTCTATAGCCTGCTTGCGCATACCTATACGTGCGTCCACCCACGCAATTTCAGCGTTTTTACTTTTTTGGAACTGCAGTTGGGTTACCAAGCCTTCAGTAAGTCGTACTTGATAGATATGAGTCTCAGTTGTCACATCTATGATCTAAAAATAAAATTTGATAAGAAAATGGTTTATTGAAAGACAATATTCAATACCTCCCCTTTGTGAGGAGTGAAAATCCTCGCTCCGATGTTTTGCTGGCAATGTTTGGCCACCACTTGTGTGGCGTCTTCGCTGCCGTGGACTACAATGACCCGCCTTGGTCTTAGCTGTGAGAGTATTTTCAACATAGATTCACCATCAGAACGACCCTCAAAATCTATTCGTTGTATTTGACAATTTATTTCTATAGTTTTACGTTGATTAAAGCATTTAGTAGGCTTCTCCAGCAGCTGGATTTCTACAAATGGATAATATCGATACAAAATTGTGGCAATTATTTGAGTTAATTTCTTGCGTTTTGTTTTGAGTTTTATTTAGCGTTTCTGAATGGTTTCTTTGTGTTGTCTACGTCTGATTCTGAGCAATAAGCTAAGAATTGAGCATAAGCTAACTCATAGCCGACATATATTGCCGATATTTTCAATATATGTTCTCGAGCCACTGAAACAATGATTGCTTCTTTTATTACTTTCCGTTGAAGGGCATTAAAAAAGTGACAATAATTGACACAGTTGAACAATTGCAATTTGCAAATATAAAACTTAATAGCGTTTTCCTTTCATGCTTGTCTTGTAGAATGAACTTTTGACCATCGATAAGACATATCTTTGACATTACTTACTATCTTTCGAGCTTATCAAATAAACATTTTTTTCAAATTAAAGCAAAAACCAGTAGGAATGAAAACCTTGTCTTACCATCTTCAGTTTTACTTTTCTCCCCTTTCATCTCTTCCTTCTTGATATTTTCTTTGTTATGCTCTTCTAAACTGGCTTCATAATTCATATCCGCTATACGATAATCATCCAAATTGATTACCTCGCCATATTCATCACATTTAATTTTCTCTTCTTGAAAGGGAAACATGACGTTATGGCGTTTATTGGATTTAAAAAAACCGGAATGCTGTCGCCCTTCAGATCGTATTACAATGTCATGTTTGCCAGTAATTATGCTCATTTCAATATCATCGTCTGAGTCCGAACTGCTCTCTTCTTCAACGTCTTGCTTAACGATAAGACGATTAACTTTTTCTCCTTGAGTACGTAAATACTCTTCCAGTTCAGCTCCCTCCAATTCAACGCGTCGCCTAAGGTCAAGCTCAATTTTACGCCCCGATATATGATTGTCCACCAAATCCGTAGCTAAAGTACCTTGAGAAGTTCTTTAAGGCAAATTTTTAATAGCAACCATACATAAACTAGTTAAAAAAATACCTAGAGGTGAATATAACACTATTGATAGGATTTCCAGCCCACTGAACAAACAATTCGCGCGTAAAGCCACTTTCTAAATCTGGTGTACTGGCCAGTACCACTTTGGGTCCCGGCAGTAATGACAATTCCGCCAAATTATGACATAACTGCATATGTTTAAATTGAAAAGGATTATTACGCGCACCTTCAAACGTCTTCATCAGTTTATCGCTCATCCATTCGATTTGCGATTTGGCAAACTCCACAACATTATAACTGAAATTATTTAATAGAGCCAAAGAATAAGCCATCAAGCCGGATTCACGATTCTTCCACAGTTGATCAAGCATGTGAGCTAATTCCAAAACTCGCCCTGCTGTATCTACTGCTATCAAAACATTGCCGTTATTACGCACAGTCTGTAAAATATTCGTCATTAGTTTTTCATCCCGAGCTCGTCGTCGAGCTTGTTGGTACAAAGCGTTGAATGCATCGGTTATTAATAGGGACGGCCGTTGGAATCGTTCTAATTCACAGCCATTTAGATGACGTTCTTTTTTGTGATTGAAATCCATCGCGTAAACAATATCTTCTTCTCCCACCTTAAGGATTTTCCAAATTGTGCCACCTATCATATGACCCGCGGGCAGCGGAGTAATAGTGATCCCATATCCTTTGCCTTTTAGGCTAAAAGTTTGATTATATTTTAATTGAATAATTTTATCGAACGCCGCATCAACATCGTCCAATGAAAACAAATCAAAATCGTACATATTAAAATGAGACATGTACAAATCATACATAAACATTTGACCCATTTTATGGACCGGAATCGTAGCATATATGGGACAATTTAGGCCTAGTTTGCCGACTAGGTAAGGTAAAGCCCCCAAGTGATAAACATCGGGATGCGACAGTAAAACAGCATCTATTGTATGAACATGTCTTCATGCATTAAAAAAAGGTATGTTTTCATATTTCTTAATATATTAAAAGATGATTTCCTTACCTCTTCAAATCTTTAATAAAGTTAGCATCAAATTTCTCATCCCAGCCACAATCTAGTAATATACGTACCTTCAAAATTAACCAAAAAATAAAATTATATAGGCACATATATATATGTACATAGATGTATATAGGTGCTTGCGCGTGTTTTGATCAGCGACATTTATTGGTGAAAATCATATAGTAGTAGCAGATTCATTCAGTGTATACAGACGCTTATTATGGACCGCGCAAAATTGCATTTTCGGCATTCATTACTATTATTGATTCCAAGAAATTTGCTGCCGAAACCCATTAAACACTTTTAGAAGCTTGCGGTGAAATGTTGCTAAAAACATCAATAATAGCGACTAAAGTGGCTATCACACGAATTGACTAAAAATGCGGTTTTGACTATTTGTTGTAAGATTTGTGAAGCCTACACTCTTGCAACTCGAGTAGAAAGTTCTGCCAAACTAAGCGTACTCACCAAAAAGTGACAGACCAGACATGGCGCCTTCTGAATACTGCTTGTTCAGACTAATGCACCAAGGCATGAAGATGTTTGGATGGCTGCCAAACGAATATGTGTTCTATCGACAGGGTATCGTTATGTTGCCAGTAATATTGGTAAAAGTTATAGAAAATGATAGAAAATATATTGATTAATATATATTATACCATTTTTTCTCAATTATTGCTTTTTTCATACGAAAAAATGATCAAAATACCGGCAACACCTAATATTTATTATATAAATTAATAAAAATATATAATTGTGTTTTTTTGTCTGTTCAGGATTAAAAAAGTTCTGCAAAACTACTGAAGAAAAAGAATATCATTTATTTTATATTTGTACTTTGCAATAACAAAACAAGCAATCGCTTTAAATAAATGATAATAAACGGGAATAATAAAAATATTTTATTTTTTTTTATAGAAAACTCATAAATTTTGAATAATATTAATATTGGAGCGCAAATTTTATTTACATGGCAAAAGTGAATGCATGTGTATTGTATTGTTTATACGTACCTCATCCACTTGTAGAATATAACATGGGGGCGATTCATCCATTGCTCCGGATATTGTGTACAGTTTAATAATGGATGTCATTATAGTTTTATTTTTATTTTATTTAATCTTACTGAATTATTTAAAAAATCTAGACACTCAAGCGTAAAATAAAAATAAATCTAATCCTAAAGTCTTCTTCTTATTCAAATAAAATTTCACAGGAAGCTGGCTTACCCATATTAGAAAAAGAGTTGCCAAATCCTTCACCATTATTAAATGTAAATAAACTTAATTATTGTGAATTTACGGAAAGTAATTCAAAAAACCTTCACTTTAGAAATATAAGGTATTTCAATTTTTATATTTGCATTTCAAGTTTGCGAAAGGTAAATAAATTTATCATTTATTTTTACTTTTTATTTCAATGGTCTGATTGGTCAACCGTGAATTATCAATCTTTCCATAGATCATCATTTAGTATCGCTATCATTGATAAAGCGAGAAGGAGGAACGAACAATAAAAGCTCATCACTCTACTCCATATATCGCCAACAGGCCTAATCCATTTTACTAAACACAACAAAGAAGAAATGTAAATAAGGTATTGTTGCTAAATAATCAAGCAATGTTGGGAAATATACACACATTAAACGGAAAGGTTCCTTTGTTGATATTTTGCTATTTAGCAGTAGAGGAGCATCGAGATTGCCGGAAAAGGAATCGTGTAAGATGTAGAAGTCCTCTGCGCTGCAATTCCTCTTATGTCTTTTCTCATGTTTGCCTGTTCATCTGCGCCCGTCCAACTCTGTAGCGTCTGCGATAAACTTTTTCCCGTTCACGAAAATGAAAATAACTTCTTGTAAGAGAATTTGAATATAGCCCAAACCTGTCAAACGACAGGGCTACAATGCAACAAATATTGAGAACACATTTGTTTTCTCCATTTTAGGTCATTACTCATAAACTACACCATATTCGTGATGTGAATTCTACAAAGATAGAAAAAGTTAACTACGCCCTCTCTATATTATAGAGCATAAAAACTGCTTCCCCTTTTTTTATATCCTATACTACTTCGAGATATATTAAGTTTGCGAAGATGTATGTAGCACCCAGTTAGGACCTGAAATAAACACATGCTTTACTATACCTGCTTGAATAGAACTGTCTGTGTGTTCATCTAATTTCTGTCTATGTATACTTGTGTTCAACCTACAGGTCGCAATTTTGAGATATTTTAATGAAATCTGGTACACTGACGTATTTTGGTTCAAAGACGAACGCCGTTAAAAATTGCTCGTATAGCACAAATTTTCGACCATTCTCTCTATAACGTCTTACCTTGATAAGTCGTTATATGAAAAATTATTGTAATTTGCAGAAGAGTAAAGAATTGTGTTAATTGGTGCGAAAAATTTGGTTCGGATGTGAAGAGTTTAAAAACACTCTGTTATATGGAAACTGAATCTTTAAATATGTCCGACAAATTATATTTTTTTAGTGTCTAGTTGCTGATCAAAATCTGCCTATCGTGTGTGCCCTATTCTGAACATTTCTGTAGTGAACACCCACTATGTTTAAAATTTCAAACAAATCCATTCAATAATTCTTCTTCAATATTCCAATTTTCGTGAAAATCCTCATAAGGGTAGGATCGAAAAAATAGGCCAAGATGATTCAAATTTGGTACAGTTAATTTTTCTATATTAAATTACTATTATGATATAATTTTCATCGTGAAGCGTTGAAAATTATACCTTTTTGTCGTTTGAACTTCAGTTTACGTTATATGAGAGCGAATTCAAAAATTACTCCAGCCGGTACAAAGTTTTCATAACAATTTAGAATGCCAAAATATTACTACTTAGCCACTTTTTTAGCGAAATTTTGAAAATTACGTTTTTTTCCGCCCTAGTTCTAACCATAAACGATGCTAACTAGCAATTGAGTGTACGTACTATTATAGCTCTCTTAATCGGTTCTCGAGAAACCAAAAGTTTTGGGCTCCGGTGCAAGTATGGTAGAGTGTAGTAGGGTGGAGTCTGCGGCTTAATTTGATTCAACGGGAAACCTTACCAGGTCCGAACATAAACATGTAAGACAAATTGATAGCTCTATCTCGAATTTGTGGGTGGTGGTGCATGGGCTTTCTTAGTTCGTGGATTGATTTGTTTGGTTAATACCGATAACGAACAAGACTCAAATATTTTAAATAGATGATTTTGGGATTATGGTGGTGAAGCTTTTATGGCCTTCATTTACGAGCACAGCAAAATGTGTGAGTGGTTAAATGTGTCCATAAAAGTGGATAAATGTGTTCATGAAAGTATCAACGTGTATTTCCTGGACCAAGAGGTGCGGGTAAACCGCCGAATCGCTTTCATGCTTGAGATTGTGAACTGAAACTGTTCACATGAACTTGGAATTCCCAGTAGGTGTAAGTCATTAACTCGCATTGATTACGTCCCTGCTCTTTATGCACACCGCCCGTCGCTACTACCGAATGAATTATTTAGTGAGGTCTCCGGACGTGATCACGCATGTTATGTGTTGCGGATGCTTCGCAAAGATTGGCCGAACTTGATAATTCAGAGGAAGTAACAACGTTTCCGTAGGTGAACCGGCGGAAGGATCATTAAAGACATTCCCAATCCGAAAGAAATAATTCGTATATAATATGAATTTAAAATCGAATGATACATGCAATATCATTAAAAGTATGAGCTGTTAAAATCCGCTGGAATGTGCATAAATATAATATGGAAGATTCGACCTCGATAGACGGTCGACTAAATTCTAAATGATATAAACGTCATTTGACGGAAGGCTTCTATCCCTTTGCGTAAACGCGCCATTAAGGTACGCTGAAAGGTGCATATATAAAAAATTTATTGTACATATAAAATAAATGTTGGCGAATGAAGGCCAAAATAATGGGTTGATAAAAGTTAATTTGGTTCCTATGTTTTAATTCCGCTCAATAATGATGAATTTTAATAAAAAGAATCTAAGCCATTCGCAACATAATTGTAAAATGTATGTATAAATGAAATTTATTTAAAAGGATTTTTAATAAATATGAATTAAATTGACATAATAAAACATAAACGGAAATTGATAATCACTCGGCTCATGGGACGATGAAGAGCGCAGCAAACTGTGCATCATCGTGTGAACTGCAGGACACATGAACATCCTTGAACGCATACCGCAGTGCGCCCTGCAAAGTAGTTTAATTATATTATGAAGTGCTGCTTAGACTACGTTTGTTTGACGGTTGTAAGATTGTGCAAATCAAGTTGCTTAAATAATTTTATTATAATGTATGTTACATTTTTTCATCTCTTATTCAGGGCAGGAGGAACGTCTAGTATATAAAAATAAAAGTATCTACGTTTGCCTTCTTTCTTGACTTTGAAAATTTGAGGGAAAAAGAATAATATTTCTATAAAGTACAACCTCAACTCATATAGGATTACCCCCTGAATTTAAGCATATTAATGAAGGGAGGAAAAGAAACTAACCAGGATCTTTTTAGTAGCGGCGAGCGAAAAGAAAATAGTTCAGCACTAAGTCACTTTGTCTTTAATGGCAACTGTGAGATGCAGTGTATGAAATATTCAATTTTAGTATGTGAAATTAGCGATTTGAGTCCTTTTTAAATGAGGCCATTTACTCAAAGAGAATGCTAGGTCCGTATAACGTTAACGATTATTAGAGAACAATTCTAAAGAGTCGCGTGCAGCACTAAGTGGGTAGTAAACTCCATCTAATGCTAAGTATAGCCATGAGATCGAAAGTAAACAAGTAGCGTGAGGGAAAGTTGAAACGAACTTTTTCCGAGATTTACGTAAATCGTTGTCCACATTTTAGTTTACCTGAGGATCCTTATCATCCATCAATATGCATTTCCTTTCATCATATTAATGATGGTTTGTTGAAATGCCTTAATGTGCCAAATCAAACTTTTTTAAATAATTATTATGATTTTCATAAAATTAATATTGTATTACTAAAACATCGTCTTTCACATCTGACGCTTGATTTCTCAACCGGTAGTATTGAAAGCTTATTGTCATCGTTCTACAATATATTAAATCAAGCTATTTCTACATCCGTTCCGATCAAACAGCGCCGTCCTCGAAGCAAGTGTCCCCCGTGATTTAATAAGACAATTAAGTATCACAAGAATAGAAAAAACTCGCTATTCAAAAAATAATCGAAAATTGGCTCTGCGCTCGACTATGTCGCTTACTCGGTGGCGAGGCATAGATTTAACTCCCTCAACCATCATTATTACTGCAGATACCTTCAGTTCATTAAATCCTCTCTGTTTGCTAATCCTAAATACTTTTTTAAATTTGTTAACTCTAAAAGAAAAATTTCCACATATCCCTCTCATGTTTCTTTTAATGGCTCTGATTCCTCGGATGATTTTGAAATCTCAAATCTTTTTGCCGAGTATTTCCGACGAAACTTTTCGATTGGTAATTTCGATTTATCAGCAAACTACCCATATCCTATAACTAACTCTGTCTCAATTTCGGAAGATGACGTTTTTAAAGGGTTGAGTTCTCTAAAATATTGTTGTGCGCCAGAACCTGATGGAATTCCATCATGTGTACTTAAATCTTGCGCTGTCGAGTTATGTGGTGTGATCTCAAAGATATTTAACCTGTCCTTGGATTTAGGTGTTTTTTCCCTTCATGTTGGAAGAGTAGTTTCCTTATTCCTATCCACTAAAGTGGAAGTAGACAATTTGTTGAGAGCTACAGAGACATAACCAAGTTGAGTGTCTTGCCCAAATTGTTCGAGCGAATTGTGACTCAGCATTTGACCTTTGCCATTAATTCGTATATTTCTCCGCACCAGCACGGCTTTCGGAAAGGGCGATCTACAGTCACTAACTTGTTAGAGTGTACTTGTCATGTTTTCAAGGCTTTTTCTAGTGGCTCTCGCACTGATGTCGTATACACAGACCTTAGCAAAGCAATTTATACATCAATGATGTGCTTCAGTGAGATCTTAATGTATGCTGATACTGTGAAACTGTTTTCTTCCTTTTCCGTAGAATCGCAATCAAATCATCTTCAAAGTGATTTGAATAATTTGGTTGCATGGTCCTCTTTGAATCGTCTGAAACTAAATCTAAATAAATGTAAGAAGCTTTCTTTCTCAAGAAGGAAGTCATTCATCACTCAGTATTTCATTGATTCGAACAAATTGGAAGACGTCGATTTGTTCACAGATTTAGGCGTCTATTTGATTACAGGTTACGTTTCAATTTGCATAGTGAGCTCTCGTGAAGCAAAGCTAAGTCCGCGCTTGGTTTTATAAAGAGAGCTTGATGATCCTTATATTACGAAAACGCTTTACATGTGTTTGGTTAGACCTTTACTTGAGTATGCCTCTGTTCTATGGTCTCCTTCATATAGGTGCTACGTAGATTCAATTGAATCTGTTCAAAAGTAATTCTTGCTGTTTGCCCTTAGAAATTTGGGTTGGGACTCGATTGCCTTTCTTCCACCTTATGAAAATAGGTTGCTTCTGTTATCCTAAGGAGGTCACTTAGGTCCCATTTTATTTAGTTTATACATTAACGATCTTCCATCGGTGCTTAATTCCAGCCAGATCTTAATGTATGCTGATGATGTAAAACTTTTTTCTTCCTTCTCTGTTGAATAGCAATCACATCAACTTCAAGGTGACTTGGATAATTTTGTTGCATGGTTCTCATTGAATCTTCTAAAACTAAATCTGAGTAAATGTAAGAAGCTTTCTTTCTCAAGAAGAAAGTCACTCAGTATTTCATAGATTCGCATAAGTTTGAGGACTTCGATTCGATTACAGATTTACGCGTTCTATTTACGTTTCAACTTGCATATTTAGCTCTCGTTAAGCAAAGCTAAGTCCGCGCTTGGTTTTATAAAGAGAGCTTGATGATCCTTATATTACGAAAAGCTTTACATTTGTTTGGTTAGACCTATACTTGAGTATGCCTCTGTCGTGTGGTCTCCTTCATATAGGTGCTACGTAGATTCAATTGAATCTGTTCAAGAGCAATTCTTGCTGTTTGCCCTTAGAAATTTGGGTTGGGACCCGATTGCCCGTCTTCTACCCTATGAAAATAGGTTGCTCCTGTTATCCTTACCGTCACTGGAGAAACGTAGATTTATTCTTGGGGTTTCCTTTGTAATCAAATTAATAAATGGTACAATTGACTCGCCCATATTACTTCGTGAGATAGGCTTTAATGTCCCTAACGGCTTTTCTAGGCACTTTATCTTGATAAAGCTTAGTCAATGCAAATATAATTACAAACTGTTTAACTCGCTCAGAGTTGTTTGCAAGAACCTAAATGACGTCTATCAATCATTCTCATTAACGGACTCTTTAAAGTCTATTAAAGCAACATTGCTTAATACGCGTGATTTACCTATGTCGTACTTGAACGGACTTTTAACCTTAAAAAGTTATTATGAGTCGAAAGTTAATTGTTGTTAAGTATTATCGGTTCCCAGGCTTATGCATGTTTGCGATGACTTAGGGATTCGCTTGCAATTTGATCCTGTACTGGTTGGGGGTGTGGCTCTATGCTAGTTGTGTACATGCTTTTTTCTTGTTTTTCTTTTTTTTTTTTCCTTCTTATTTGTTTTATTGTACTTATACTAAGTTTTAATATTAATTGATCTAAGATTTACTTTAAGAGTCAATTGAACTCGACTGCCAATTTGTTTTAGGTGAGTTTCTTGTATAAGTGGAATAAATAAATAAATAATAAATAAATAATCGCTCCTCTAGGCACTTTGTCTTCATTAAGCTTAGTCAATGTAAATAAAATTATGAGCTGTTTAATCCGTTCAGAGTTATTTGCAGAAATCTAAATGGTGTCAATCACTTAATCTGAATGTCGGACGCTTTAAAGTCCTTCAAAACAACCATGCTTAATACGCGCGATTTGCCTATGTCGTATTTAAACTGACTTGCCATCTTAACATACCACCATGATTAGAAAACTAACAAGTGTTGTTTACTGTTAACGGTTGTAAAGTTTTTGCATGTTTGCAATTGGTTTGTAGTTCGCTTCCAACTTGGGTCTATACCGGTTTTGGATATGCCTCTATGCTAGTAGTGCACATGCTGTTTTCTTTGTTTTTTTTTTTTTTTTATTTATACATGAATTATTATTTAATTGTTTGTTTTTTTCTTTTCTTTACATCTTCTTTTATAATTTGTGCTAGTTTTTAATAATAGTTAGCATAATAGTTAGTATAAGATTTGACTGTCAATTCATTTTATTTGAGTTTATTTGAGTTGAGACGCCTATTCAAAATGGCCAGAAGTTTTTGCAAGAATGTGCACCACAACAACCAAAACAATTCAATTGTTAGAATTAAGTTTCGACAGAATTGGTCTACAGCAAACAATACTTTCGGATAACGTTACTCAGTTTGTGCCAGAAAAATTCAAGTCGTTTTGTGAATAAAATGGACGCGAGCACGTCCCGACGCTCCCATATCACCCACTGTCAAACGGTCAAACAGAAAAGTTCGTGGATACGCTCAAGCTGTCCCTTGGGAAATATGAAGGTGAATTAAGGCCCCACACCGACTCCGAACATGCCCGTGCAAAAGTCCCGAGCTGTAGTAGTCTTATTCAAGCCCAACGTGTATGATAAAGCAAAGCGGCTCAGAATAACTAATTCAATGATTACCACAAAGCTGGATATCGTGACTTCCTAGTCGATGACGCCGTTGGTGTGAAAGATCATCGCCGCAAGTTTGCGTGGTCAACTGCTACTAATTATTCTTGTCATCAAAATAAGTAAAGAAAATGAAAATTTAGCCAAATTTGGTCATGCAAAACCAAAATTACACCAGCTCTAAAATCATTTTAAGTGCATTACTGAGAATTCCCAGCTTAGAGACTGCGATGACGCCAGATTTCGACCTGTGCTTGAGTGCACCGAAGTGCTAAATAAAAACTTCGTGCAAACGCAATACTCCTTAGAAAATATCAACAGTAGTGAAAACGAACACTGCAACGCTACATTTTGACGCTTACAGAAAAATTCACTGCGCAATGAAGTATCATAAAACTGGGTAGAAAGAAACCAACAATAGTTAAACATTTCTCGTTTTTCTTTAGCAGAATATAAATATCACTGTCCGTTGTTTGTCGCAAACCAAAACGAAAAAGAATTATGCACTATGTCATGACGTCCTTCACAATCAATTAAGGATTATACACCAATCAATCGTGGTTATGTAAGGTTAATCCTGCATTTGAGGCAGATGATACATTTTCATTTGAGGAATGTCCAAAATAGTTGTAAGCATTCTGTCCTGTTTGCCTTACGAATAATTAGGTTAAAAGCTCAAAAAAGTAAGTGGAAAGAAAATTTTTCCCATTTTTGCAAATAAATAGTAGAACTTTCTCTAAAGTTGATAAAGGAAATTTTAGCTTTCTATCTTTAATAATTTGTGAGGAATGAGTAAAAGCCTAAAAATTTTTGTTTTGAAACCCAAATGTACGTTCACTTCTGACTAATATAACCTATTCTGAATACTAATCTGCATGCAAAAAACTTTCTACCAAATTGGAAGTTGTTATTTTCACTTTTCCGACAAAAAAGTATCATCAACACACATCAGCAACAAGTTGCATTGGAATGAAAGCTTACCCGTACCATTGCATCCAGCACAGTTGGCGCAATACCCAATCTACAGTTATCAGTAGTTTTACTACTATCAGAGCTTTTAGACGCCGTCATCTGTTCATTGCCCAACATATTGCTGGTCGGGTTCAATGGATCTTATCACATTTGTGCGAGCAAATTTACTTTAATCACCTTTGTGGCCAACAGGGTAGTTCGCTCTCAATTGCTTAACAATTAAATGACCTAACATTACATACCAACTAACTTAAAGTTCGTGGATATTCTACCGCGAAGCGCATCTCCGGAATAATTTCTGCATTTAAATCTTTGAAAGAACGGTGCAGATTTTTTAAGAAATGATTCTTACGATTGACTAACAAGTGCGAGGTTGCTCCATATAGAAACAATATTGTCTTCTTATATGCTCCAGGTCGGAGAATTGCAAGTACCATTCGTTTGCAAAAAACATTTTTGGCTTGTTTATAAATTCGTAGCTTTGAAATTTGCGTCAAGTCAGTATGTCACAGCTGGTCCTTTGTCGCCATTCGATCCAAAAATAACAGGTAAATCTAGAGAATAAAGAGATCATAACTAATCCTATCAAAAGTTGTAAGGGGTTTGGAAATCCAGACCAACGCTAGACATGACTGAGCTGATCAAAGGAATAAATCGTATAATCACCTATTTAAACGTCATACTGCGTTTAGCAATGCTGATGCAATTCTCAAGGCATTACGTGTTACCATTCTTCATAGATATACCTTTTGTAGTTTTGCATAAACAAGAAAACGTGCCAGTTAAAAGAGATAAATTGAAAATATTCGCTAGCCATTTTCAACGGTTGCCTGTTATGAATCCTTAAAAGCTCGCCTGGGAACCAAGAATGTCTACAATACAGGTATGAAGTGAAATTTTTAGTAGCGTAGAAATCAGGAGGCAGTATTAAAAATATACGCAACAGTTTTCTTGTTTGTTTATATTTAATCAGATGTTCATTCGAAAGGAACCGGGCATATTAAAGACGCTCAATCAACTTTAAAATCGTTATTTGTTGCTTTTCTAGAGGTAAGGGTTTAAGGATTATAAAAGAACGACGACTTTATTTGTGTAATAGAAAGATTGATGTGACCGAGTGCACGGAAGTAGATATATAAATACAAACAGGCTTGTTAATTATATCGACCGATGTTTCCCAACACAGATTATGATTATGATTAAGTAACGTTGTAGCTGGCAAATTTCCAATAATTTCGCTTATAAAACTTCCTAAACTGCGATTACGATATATTCGGATTCTGTGATAGACATGGACAATGTCGCTGCTTCATTGCCGTGCAAAATTCACTTCTAACAGTTGCGTTTTTAAAAATAAACGCATGTTATTTAGATATCGGAAGCCCTTCTTGGCAGCGGTGCAATGTTAAATAATCAAGTTTGCATCGACTCAAGGTCACTCCATATGCTAAATCCAATCTGTACTGCTGTACTTAGATTTTGTAAGTGATAAATTTCTTGAGAAGAACTACTAGGTTTTATAAGGCCGGGGCATCCTTTCGGACCGGGAGTCTATAAAATAATGATGCAAGCGCACACTGCTATCTTAAGAACCTCGTTCCGTACGGAGAACCTAACTCCCAACTACTGGTTAGCGGCAGAGCTAGAGTATCCTTTCGGCCGAAGATCCATAAAATAATGATGTAAACGCACTCTGGTATTTCATGGCCATCGTTTCGGACGGACAGGACGACAACTATTACTACTTTGAGTTACCTGTTCGTTCAACTGCTGCAGAACAACTAAAGAAAATTTTGCTGCTTGTGCGCTGCTTTTATAGCTTATGGCTGCTGCGTTAATGCATTGCTATTTAGAGTTTTCACCACAAGGTGGGTTTACTTAGGTGACTAACTTACTGAAAGCTACGTTCGTACTTAAAGCTATAAAAAATCGTCAGTGGCATATATATCATAGCCATTATTGTAATAAAGAAGAAGCTTTTCTTGACATAAGATCCTCATACATGAAAAATTGTCATTTTGCTTTTTTCTGTACATTTATTGGCAAAAAAATTCCAGAGAGGAATTGAAGTTATCTTGGCAAAAATATGACGCAGTTTTTGATAACAAAATGTAGCTGCAAGAAATTATTCATTATCTTGACCTTAATTAACTTCTTGGAAGTACAGAGAAGAACTCTTTCGGAAACGGGCCATTCACCAGATATGACATTGAGATTATGTTGAAGAGTTGAGGAGGACAGTCCAGTACAGCGTTTTAACATTCAAATGTTTTTATACGTTTCTCAATATATTTTGGGAAATTACAAGATTGAGAATGTGTAAATTTAATCTTAGACCTAACTAAAGCTTTGACTTTTATACACAGTCAAAGCTTTCTTTGGTAGGCAAGCGTGACTAATTGTTAGTCATGTGTTACTGATATTGCATCCAGATTGACATTCTTTGAAGGCTGGCTCATAACGTACATGAAGAGTTAGGCTGTCATTTAAAATTCTACCAAGGAACGGTTCAGATCCGTTTCTTTGATAAAGAGCCTGATCTCGCGTTTAGAAATAGTATTTGTCTTGGTAGGGTTGAAATATAATTAAGATTGGCGCATACATCGAAGAAAAGATTAGCTTTTATCGAGAGATTATTCAGAGCCACTGAAAAAGATGAATCCACAGATACAATTAGGAAATCATCTGCATTTTGAAAAATATGAGTTTTTTTCACCTTGAATATCATGGGGAATAGCTGTGTGTAGACGAAGAGTACGGGGTTTAAACAATTGCCTTGTGGAATACCACCGTACACGTCAACTTTTTCTACCCTTTACCAATACACGCTTGAATAAACGTATTTGAAGAGGAAATGAAAAATTTAAGAGAATTCTGCCAAGCTTAATCAAGTTGACACAATCATACGCTTTGCTGATGTCCAAAGAAAGTCATTTTCGTAGATTTGTATTTTTGATAGGCGTAAGAACGAGCTGTAATGTTCTCAGTTTTCAAGAAATCACTTAGTCTTTCCTTAACCATAAGGTTGATAGTCTTTATGAATACAGCTGTTAGTGAAATTGATCTGAAGTTACTTAAATCATTTAAGTCTTCACCTGCCTTAGGAATGGAAACTACTCTGATAGATCGCAAATCTAAGGTTGTAAAGTTAATATATCAGCAGTTATTAATTGTCTTGAGGACACTTAAGTTTCCTCCAGACGGCTCTGACCATGTGATAGTTAACTACATCACAACCTGCAGTAGTAGCCCTCTTTCTGGAATGTAAGACATACATTAACTCATGCAATCAGAAGGTTATATTCTTGAAACTACTAAAAGGAATTGAAAGTATTGTGACCAGATTGACTCTTTGATATAGGTCTTGAACATAACCAAGTATCTTTTATTAGGATGGTGTGGAATCAGCATAATTCGTGTTCGTAAATTAGAAACAGTTAGATCCAAGATACTGCTTCCCGTGCCACCACTTCGGTTACTGTGAAAGATAGTATCACCATAATTTAAGACATAACTGCTGGCATTGATGGCTTTTACAAGGCTCTTGCATTTGTTACTCGAGACTCGATCACCATACAAGCAATGTCTAGCATCGAAATCTTCAGGTAGAATCACATTTTGCTCAGGTTCGATATAAAATTTTGATGATGATAATGTCACCAGCAGAATTGTAGAGAATCCGTCTGAAATTGACGCCTTTTTAACCAATATACTAACACCATAGCCGTAATCTCTGCATTTGGCGGCTGACTTCTCCTGACTTCTCTTGTTTGGGCAGCACTAGTTTAGAGCATTATGGTCGCCTGAACCAATGACCCTCACCGTTTCACAGTTTTCGCACTTGGAAAACTTTCCGTAGTTCACACCCGTCCTCCTTGGCTTTGCAGAACTTTGACATATGTTTCTATCTACCGCACTTAAAGTATTACTTTAGAGAGGGTACCATGTACTCCACGGGTAGATTGCAAAAATTAAATTTGATCACTTTAGGGTAGGCTTCCCCTTAAAAACTAATTTTAATACTCGTTTTAATACTCGTTTCAAATTCGTCCTTGTTGTTAGGATTTCTTCTTCGAAACCTAACAGCAGACTTAATGCGAATATTGTACACCGCTTTTTCAATGATCTCGGAATATATGCTTTTAAATTTTTTTCATTAAAATCATTGTTTTTAACAAAGTTCCTAGCATAACGAGCAGAGCTAAACAGCAATTTAGCTCTGTCCCTGCTAACCACTTTATGTTCTTGTAAGCCGTTGATACTTTTCAAAAAATCATAAAAAAAAGATCCAAGTTGTTGTTCATGAGCTTGTTCTCGACGTTTTCACATGTTTAACAAAAACTATGTATATATAATATACAAGTTGATTGGTGCTATTTTTGGCGGTATGTTTTAAATCATTTCGTAAAAGTATTTAGTCATTAGAAAATTAAGAGCTAATGTGTTTCTTCCTTCATCAATAAAAAAAAGGTTTGGTTAAGAAATTAATACCGATTGTAAAGCTTCTATAAGGCTAAAGTTTCCAATGGTGCACTGAATAGTGAATAGTCTTTATGCGCAATTATAGCTTTAATATCGTTGCGGCTAGGGCTGAATACAAAGCTAGCATGCTGTTGCTTGTCGCTATCAAGCTTTTGTGATTTTCCGATTTGCCATTCAAGGTTCCACTTGGCTCAACATAATTTCTTTCGTTTACTTTCATTGGTAAAATTGCGAACGGAACATTAGCCAGGTAATATTCAAAATATTCTTTATTAGTCCCGTTTATAGATTTTGCCACATTCTGGTTAAGACAGAATGGATCTTGAACACAAAAACAAGTATCAATTCGAAGTCGCTCGGGATCTACATTAAAATACTAACTGCTAGTAAGCAATTGATTGTGACATTCGAAGAAGTTAATGCTGTCTTTGTTAAATTCGTTACGGGGAATTGCGCTGCCCAAATAAGGAAAAAGAACAAACAACCTGCAACAAAAAGGAAAAAGAACAAGCAACCTGCTCCAAAAAGGAAGAAGAAAAAGCAACCTGCACCAAAAAGGAAGAAGAACAAGCAATTGATTGATATCGTGGCACCCAAAACTATTCCAAATCAGAAGGGTTTTTTCTGAACACTATTAAAGCTTTAGTTTTAACTCCTCTTTTGGGAGATAAATCGACTTCATTCCCTCCCTTCCTCCATCTCTTATTATACTCGGTGGCATTCATATAAAAATCTTCAAAATCATCTATATCTATAGTAACCAGATCAGACTCTGTCAGCGTAGGGCAACAGGCTGATGTTGTTTTAAGTGTTAATCTGGGGAAAAAACTTTTATATATATTTTGCTTAAAAATTTTCAAAAATTTCTTTTCATTTTCACACTTTTTTCCTTTTTTTTATTCTCGTCTTTTTCCACTAACACCGAGAAGACACGAAAAAAATTTTCAGCTGCCGTTTATCCAATGTCGTGTTGTTCAACTGCAAGCTTTCTCTCCTTTAACGTTGCGTCAGCCTACCTTTAGCTGAATTTTTTATGTCTTTTTGGCTTTCATCGCATGACAACTTAATGCTTAAGTCTTGGGACCCCTGACTCTGGCAAAGAAACTTTGAAGTTATCTGTCTGAGAAGTATCATAAATTTGTATAGGAGAAGCGATTCTATGGGAAAGTATGTTTATTTATTAATTTTGTTATCCGGTTTATCTTTAATTTATGGAAGAAGTGAAAACAATTCTCATTGCGTACAATTATTTATCTATAAATTGCAACATAGGATCTTCAGCTCTTGTTCGTTTACGTTGCCATTCCTCAATTTCGTGTTCACTAGGTGCCTTGATATCATACATACTGTTATAAGGTCTTTTACGGTCGTCCATAATTTCTTGCATTGTTAGCGATTCCGCAATTTTTTCGTTTAGCGCCTCTTGTTGTTCTTCTGTGCGTTTCTTTTCCTTTTTTATTAGTTTTTTCATTCTTCTTCTTTCACGTTTTTTCAATTTCTTTTTGGTCTTTTTATGCGTCGAGACTCTTTTCTGCAACTCTTCTTCATTTTCAGAAGATGATGATGATGTCAAAGATGACGACGATTTTTCTAGAGATTTCTTGCTACTATCTTCACTAACTTCTCTGTTGGTGTTGTCCCCTTTTAATGAGTTATTTTTTTCAAGACCATATATCATTAAATCCGCCGTAACTTCAGGCTCTTTCGCACCCACGCAATATGAGTTTCTTATAAACGATTTACAACATTTGTAACCCCAACGACCATTCCAATAGCTACCTAAATAGAGAGAAAAGAGAGTTGCTTTCAATAAATGGAAACGCTTCGAATGAAAATGAACAAAAAGAATACGAAATAATCATAGTTGGACAACTGACGTCCCTTTTTGAAAAAGCGACGTCCTTTTTTGTCAAAGTTTAAAAAAGCGACGTCCCATTTTGTAAAGTTTGAAAAAGCGGCGCCCGTTTACCCCTTACCCCATACGGTAGTATGATTACTAAGATAAATATCCTCCTCATATATACTGCGAGCTTTGGGTTTTTCCATTCCTTTGATTACTTTGCCGCTACGCGAATATTCTATATAATCTTCGGTTTGGGCCAACAATAGCGATTTAGGTGGTGCTTGCAAATGTTCTTCACCGCCATACTTTTCCACAATATGTTCCTTCGTCTGAAACAAAATAAAATATATTATTGCACGGTAAAACAAAGTTATACAATGGTACAAATTTTTAAGATAAAGAGAATAAAGTCATATAGCACTAGTAGAGGCACTGTTTATGAGAGAAAATCCCAATGGCTAATATGTTCGTTATTATATTTTTTGGATTTCATAAGGTTAGTAGGAGATTTTTCAAAACAATCTCCAAAAGACGCTACGTTGTGAATGATTAAACTAAATTGACCTCCGATTCTTACACTTGATTTGAACTGTTCCTTCTTTTTCTCGTATTCCTTTTGTAATAGCTCCAGCTTAGTAGGCTCAGCCAATAAATGAACATCGACCCCCTTACCATGAGCCTCCCATGCGAACAATTGAGCACCAGCGTGTTTTGTGGTGTCTCCGGTAAACCGAACAAAATTTTCACCGTCAAACTCTGACCTGGAATTGCGTTATATGCGTGTTTAAAGACCATATTGCATTTATAATCATAATACTTTAACACTTACTCTTCTGCTGGTACTTGTGGATTTGGATTGTCACGCATGGATCTGGTTTTGGGGTCATAATAGGCCGAATTAGGATCCAAGTTACGGAGGTACTTGGCGGTATCTTCACGTATACGTAAGTTGCGTACTGTAATACGTTGTTTTGAATCCACTTTAGTTCCTGGCATATCCACTTCGTCAACATATTTATCCTCATTCCCATCATCATCAGATATTTCCGCATCAGGATCTAATTTAATAAACAGTTTCTGGCAATGTACAAAGGAATAAAAGTGTTGAAGGCTTCTACTAACCATTCTTTAATTTTTCGGCTTTTAATTGACGTTTAGCTTCTTCCACCTTCTCATATTCTTCTATAATTTCGCGATGATTGGCGGGATCGTAACTACTCCAACGATCTCTTTTCTCATCATAATTTACGGCTTCATCTTGCACAATATGTTCATCGTGAACGACTAAAGAATTCGCATATCTTGCAAGAACTTTACGTGGTCTCTCCAAGCAATCCTTACGTTTATGTGTCATAGCGCCACAATTCTCACAGGCTCCTTTACGAAATTTAGTAACCAATCGAGAAGTATCTAGACCCTTCGGAAACTTTTTAGATAGTTCTCCTTTATCTTCTTCTCTCTGGGGGCGCTGATGTTTTAAGGTGGGGCCTTGAGCTCCATAGTACCAAGGGGCGTTGGCAATATATTGCGGTATATGAGGATTAATATCACGACCTTCTTCATCCACAGCTGCTGGGGCTGTACCTGCTTTACGAGCTTCTTCCAATTCCTTGGCCTTGCGCCAATCCTCGCGTGATTTCTTCTTGGGTTCTTCATCATCCACAGTTTCTTTGTTATGAATAATCTGTGACACTGGGGTGCGTATCGTTTGTGAACTCATACTGTTTCATAAGCTCTGCCTTTTTTTCTTTTTTAGTTGGATGTTGAGTTAAGATGAACCAAGTCAATAAAATAAATAAAATTTGTGGTTTGCATGTCCAAATACAGCTCGTTCCTGTAATAAACTTTGCTTTGCTCTTATGAGAATAAAAACAGCTGCTTCCTCGTCTTCTCGAAAATTTATAATCACTGAATATGTTTAATTTAATTATTCTTCTTCTTGCTTTCAGCAAACCAATCATCGAAAATTTGCCATGCTGTGTAAAAAACCTCGCAGTGATTTGCTTACAGCCGATTTCAAAAGTTTGTAATTTGGCAGCATTGCTTACTAAATAAATATGGAGACTGCTGCTTTTTTGCTTTTCTATTGAAAAAAATTGAAAAGTACGGGAGAATAGTAGCTGGAGTGAAAATAAATAAGCAACCGTTAATGTTAATAATTGGCTTACACAAGCTAAAATGCAATTGCAAAAATTAATCTTTGCGTAAACGAAAATAGTATTACATCTGCAGGTTTTCAAAATAAAATACGCAAAAGAAAAACATTCAACTAAAAAAGAATTGTTGGCTGCGAGAGGGGAAACAGGAGCAAACAAGCGGTAGTGGCAGCGAAAACAAAAAGTGCGAAAATAAAGCAAAATACATATAGAGTGCTTGTGAAAAGATATTTTAATAGATAGATTAATAAAGAACTATAAAGTAAGTAAATATTTATCGTCTAAATAATTCAATTAGCAAAAAGGATGAGATATGAAAAAGGAAAGCAATTTGCAACACCCACTCTTTATCAAAGTCTTGTATGTGTACATATATATGCAAGTTCTTTGCTGCAATGTAAAGTTCGTTCTTTACTTGCACCTGCATAACTTTACATATTTGCATGCTTTTGTAGAATTTAACAAATTTTAACATTCCTGAGTACAATTCAACTCCGGTTTGCGGTTGTTGTGTTTACCATGAGTACATGTCTCTTTTTTAACCTTGAAATAATGTGTGTTTAGGATCTCGCGAGAAATAAAAATGTTTAAAGCACTATCTGACCCAATAATTAGTGTCGATCTAATCGTAATTAGAAAAAAAGTAAAAATTAAAGGTCAACAAACCTCCAAATTAATTTTTGTATGTCACTCACTGACGGATAACTCTATTCTTATTATTTGAAATTTACTCAAAAAACGTTCGCAGACGTTATCAACATACAGTTGCTTTGTTCTCTGTTATTATTATTAACTGCTAGTGAAATTTAAGTGTATTGGATTATTTTTTTTTAATTTAATCTCACCGTTTTTGAATAGTGACAGTGTTCCAAAGGGAAATATGGGTGAATATTGCGTAAAATAAGTCCCTTTTTGTAAACTTTGTCACTCTGTACTCATCATTCAACCATTGAAAAATCTCATTATGAAATTATATTACAATGCGAACAGCGTCTGGGAGTATATCTGGGACACAAAATGGCACCGTTGTGTTGTGTTTCGCGTGCACAGGTTTTCTTGTTTAGAGTCTGACCAAGTAATATGAATTTCAATTATAAGGTTCACGTGCACAGGATTTTATTACCCTGAAATCGTCAACACAGTTCTGTTTACGTTTCAAAAAAAAAATTATGCCACACTTCGAGGGTTTTTGTGAAAATGAATTGCCTCAATTTCTAGTTCGTCCGTCGCTGGGAGTGTAAAATGCAGTGGATTACATAGTTTTTGATCGAAGGTATTTTGCCGAATATTTTAGTTACTTATTATTGTCATTTTTTATATGCATTTTAGCTAAAGGAATAAATTCTAAGACTATAATCGAAGGCACTGACGATTTATTGGAAACTGCATCACATTTGAACTTGAACCACCACCATTGAGTTGTCAGTTGATATCCTTTGCCTACGCGGCCACTCAGTCGAACTTTAGTCACTTAAAGAAACTTTTTTATGCACGTACATGGGTTTGACTTTGTACCAACAGAAGGGCTTTTTTTCACAACGGATTTTTTAAGTCGCCTAGGCCATTCAATAGGATGTCCATTTTCAAATTACGAAATTCTTCATCTTTTAATCCCATGTTATTGGTGTGAAGAGCTTATGCCCTTCACAGCCCAATGCGGGACTGTGAATCAGTAGAATTAATATTATGTTACAGTTGCATAAACGCTTTGGCTTTAAAGGTTAACGGTTTGCATTCAAACTTTTGATTTCAGATACTCTTTGTCAGCAATTTTTAGATATTTAAAAAACAAAAAGTAATTATTAGATTTTATTTATTTTGGTATTCCATCTGAAGTTTTGAAAGGATTTAAAAGAAAAAAATGGTTTTATTGCGATTTAACCTGAGCCTTATTGAAAAGCTGTCAAACTAGGCAGGACGAGGAGATTTAAAATTGTCGGAATGCTTGATTTCCAGATAGCAAGCTTTAATTCTTTATAAATTTGGAGTTGCATATGACGTATAGGTGCGGAAAGATTGTTAACTTTATATCAACTCTTAAACTGTGTTAGCAAAGCTTACGTTTTGAAAGTATTGGTATTTAGTAAGGCTCGACGTTCATTTCAATTCATAATCTGAGTGAAGGACTTCAAGATTTGTAAATACAATAGGTACAGTAACCAACACATCTCGCAAACATTTTCGTCTTAACGAAACTGTTTTATAGGGAAATTGATATCTTGTTTGCTTTTTTTTTAATATCAAAATTTACTACAAAGTCTAAAGAGAAAAATGATGTTTTTTCTCATTCTTTTCTCTTATGAGTACTGAGCGATAACAGCGCTAAAGTACGATCTACATAACAATATGTATGCAAAGACAAGTCTGATTTTGGTTCCAATTGAGAAGGATTGAAAGAGCGAGCCTGAATTAAGTGACAACCTTCGCAACAAGCGGAAGAACCAGACGAAACCATCTGAACCGAAGACCTGTCAACACAATCCTGGTATTGCAGATTGTATTTGGGCAATTAAATGTTCTTCTAAGTTTTTTTTTCGAAGCTTTGGTTTCATTGCTTTCATATGTTCTAATAAAAGGTTCTTGAACCTAATTTTTGATAATAATTGAATGAAATTGGATAACTAACAAAGTGTTTGACAAACTGACAAAATAGTTAGCGTGGTATACCTATTTTTCATTTAAATCATACTATTTCGGGGCGTGGACTCTCTAAGTTTTAAATAAAAACTAAAATCGTTATTGTTTATTTTCATTTCTAATACGTACAACGTGAAATTTTATATACTTTGCAATTCTAACTAGTATAAAAATTATCAACAATACCTAGAATGATCTTCTATTCATACAACCTACATCTTTCGAAATGAAGAAACGAAAAAAAAGCGGTATAAAACAAAAGCTTATATCCGTTTATATTAAAAATGATAGTGTGAGAAAATTAAATTATGAAAACAAATTTTATACAAAATGTTGCTGTTGTGATCTAATCTAAAATCAATAAATGGTTTCTCTAGGTGCTAAATAAAATTAATTTGCATTTTCATCTGTTTCGTTGCTTTCATTGCATTTCAAGCATTCAGTTCATTGCAAACTTCACTGAACGTGGATGTACTAAATTTGTTGTATATACATGCATTTCTAAGTTGTACTAGTTTTTAAGGTTTTGATATGTTTTGTGAGCTTTTATCAAAACTATTGTGTTGGCCGCTAAAATTTGAATACATTTGCAATTTGCAATGCTGTGCTTGGTATGTTATGTGATTTCATAGCAGCAAATATCAAAAAGATAAATTCGTCTAGAATATATAGGTTAACTTTTGGTCTCGAAGTGCCAGTTGTTTTGGATTTCTCTTAAAATTAAAGCGCATTCCTTTTCAATTTACAAATGTCGGCTTATTCTGGTCCCAATATTGAAGGCAATGAATCAACTTCGTTATTAACTTCATCAAGAAATTATGATATGTTGATAAGAAATTAGGTTTAAAAGGTTACTAAAAAAAAGAGGCCAATCCACATGCGTCATTTAATAAAAATGGCTTAACCCTTAGTATGACGATATAGCTACACTTGTAAATTTGTTGTCGGTTTTATAATCCAGCGTTTCCATGCTTGCAGTGCTGAATTCTGATTATTTTCATACTAATAAATTAGCTTGCGTTTTTACGAAGTTCCTTCCCTTTTTTGGCGTAAGTGCTTTGGTTTTGCTTTATAAAAAATTTATGTTTCATCTAGTAAATAGCTCATCTTTATAAGTGTGTTTCTTTGATCAATTTTTGTTAACTGTCATAAGTTTTTTTTTGTTACATTTGTCAGATGTGTGTAATTTATTGGGGACCACAGGTGTGGATTCTTGATCGGCGTATACAACATTCGATTGTGCTTAAGCCTTTGAAAGGTGTATAATTGTATGACTTCTCGCTCGCACAAATTTGCAATTTGTCTAGTTGCACTAAGGCCCGTTCGTCATTAGAATGCTCAAGTTCGTGAAAATTGTTAGAAAGGACAAAATTGGTTGCCGCCAACGAATTTTAAAAATTGAATAGATGTTTTTTTAATAACGTAGGAGCTAAGGCAAATACAGTTGAAAAGTATAATAACTTTTGAGGCGGTTGTTAGACGTATATTTAAGTGTTAGACAAAAGACTTATATTTGAAAAACTACAAAATTTTAATACCGGGGCAACTTTCGTGGGTATCTTTTATGTAAGGAGCTTTGCAAGTCCTGGCTTTATGCTGGATGAATCAGCATTAAGAACTTTAGAAAGTTGGATTTTAAACAGGTTTTATTTAGAAAAAAATAAAAAAGTGGAATTTTAATCACTTATAACTTTGTGTGATCGTGACCTATTTTTCCATTTTTGAACGGAAGTTGTAGGCTTCTCCATAAATTAAATTTAGAATACTTCAGCCTCTTATCTTTCACAATTTATGAGTACTGAACAAAAAATGCACAAATTTTTAATTAGAGAAGCAGAAATGCTTTACTGTGGACTTGGCTTGCAATTTATAAAATAGGGTTTGTAAAGTCGCGCAAACTACACAAAAAAAATTGCCTTCTGACTTCTAATACTTCAGTAATGTTGCTGAGAGCGTTGCTATTAATCTTCATTCCTGTCCAGCCGCAGAATTACGTAGGGGATTTTGCAAATATTGATTTTTGAGTTATTTTCGAACATTTGAATGAAGACGGTCAATTTTAATCCAAGACAAGTAAACTTTTATTAGTAACATAAAATTAATTAATGTTTAAGTTAATGAAATGTACCGGTTTTCAGAATTTAATTTAGAAATATTGTAAACAATCTGAATATGAATAAGTGAGTAAACTATGTTTTTCGCATTCTACTCTCCAAGTTATTTTTTGGTTGACCCATATCGCTGGTAATAATAACAAAAGTCAATCGCGGTGTCTACCATATTCATCTTAAAATTAATCCATTTTTAGGCAGATAATATATTTTCGTTTGAGGAGTATGCAAAATAGTTGTAAACATTCTGTCTTGTTTATCTTATGATCAATAAGCGTAAAACCTCAACAAAGTGAAAAAAGGGTAATTTAATCGCTTGTAACTTTGTGTGGGTATGGCCGATTTGTTCCATTTTTGCACCTAAAGATATACAATTATTTTCCGGATAACGAGCAGAAATCCAAAAATTTTTGTTAAAAAAAAGGAGTTGCGCTTAGTTTACGCTCCACTGCGCGCTTCTGCTCTGACCAATTTGACCCGTTTTAGTACTAACCAGTGCGCAAAAACATCTAATGTCTCTACCAAATTTGAAGCCGATATCTTGGTTTTTGCGTCTAGGACAGTGCCAACACACACCATACAGACACACAGATGGACGGACAGGGCTACATCAACTCAGAGCTTCACGTTGATCAAGAATATATATACTTTATAGGGTCTCTGAAGCTTTCTTTTGAGTGTTACATATATTTTGGAAAAATACAAAATAAGTGCACACCCATCTTACGGTGGTGGGTATAGTTACGAAAATTCTACAAGTGGGTCCGTTAGTTTTAAAGAACCGCGTTTTCGGGAAAAGACATTTGAAGTTTTAAATGTGTTTCAGACTTGCTATTTAGGCAAAGAATTTTGCATTCTCTTTTTATTAGAGGTGCCATCCGAGCACCATAAAAGTATTCCTCCGTGTTCAAATATTTTATTTTACTCTTTTTTCCTCGATGATTTTATTTCCGAAAGTGTGGGTTTTGCTACATTTGTCAAAGGTAAATTCGTACATTTTACATCCTCCCTGCTGCGCAATGAAAATGAAAACAACACGAAAATGCAAATGTAACTCCATAACCGAAGTCAGAATTAATATCAAAAGATTTTTCACAAAATTTTGCCTTTTTGGCAGAATCTCCTATACCTTTGGAAGCGCTTTCACCCTCTTAACCGTTTAACGGTTATGATGATGCAGGTATACTAATATATATATTTCTTTCGAACCGATTTTAAATAAACATTAGCATAGGCATTAGGTTGCAACTTCCCAGTAGGTATTCATGGATCATAAGCCCTTTTTGAAGCACGTGGTGAAAAGGTCGAAATTTCTAAGAAAAAATTTCCTTCTTATAATGAATTTTTTCACGTTCTAAAAGGTCCACAACCTCGACTAAGGCAAAAAAAAATGTTTATAAATAAATAAGTGTAGCCCCTTTTTATATACATTTTTTTTTTAGTTTTTTGTTTTGCCATTAATTTATTTCTTCTTCCATTATTTTTTCTTTATTACTTGTTTACTGTGATTGACCTTTTAATATCATTTCTTTTTATTCCACTTTGTTTCATTCTTAATCAGATTTTGCTTCTTGCATATTATCAAAAACAGATTTCAAAAGTAAATATGCGAATGTTTTCAATGCCAAAGCTAAGCTAGTTGCAGTCGGTAATAAACGGCTTTTGTTCTTTAAATTTTATATAAAAGTGAAATTCTCAATGTGAAATGTTAACGAACTTTAGGCGACTGTAGTTTATGAATGATGAATCGATTTAAACATGTCCCTCTACATGGCGACTAGCGAAGTGACAGAACTGTGTGAAAAATATTGTTGTTAGTATAAGTCTAGCATAAATTTTTAAAGTAAATATTGAATGAATACGTTATCAACAACAACAATGTAAATAAATACGATCTTTATGCCTGCTACAAGAAAACGAAGTTACACCACTTTCTACCATACCTTCGTAACACCGAGAAGTGTGCGTCGACCCATAACTTAACATAAATGCTCTTCGTATAATTGGTAGCTTTCGAATTAATTTAGTCATGTGTCTTGAGCATCGACCTTTCTTGACTGTGAAACTTTCAAAGCAAAGTTTCAAGTTTTACAGTTCCAGCTGGAAAATGATCGTAATACGTTTGGAAAGATTATCACAGAAGTGAAAACATTTAAACAAGTAAGAAAATTAATTTCGGTTTATGGGTGATTTTTTTAGCCGCAACATTTATATTGAAATGGGATGTGTGATTAATTATTGTTGAACTTTATGAGTAATCGGCAAAATAACCATATTTCTGTTTTGAAAACAGCGTTGCTGTTGCCTATTTACTTCGTATTCAGTGTAAAGCTGCCTGTAACAACTTTTAATGTTTTTACAAAATTTGAAGCCGATATTTTTATTTAATGGAGGTTGTATATACGTTATGAGATCATACTAAATAACGCGACGATTATTTCAGTGATAATGCCGCATATTTGTCGCTGCGATCTCTTTTTGAGACATGAATGAAAAGATGTGGGCTGGTAGTGTCCGCTTCGATCATCGAGAAAAAGTATGCATTGTCGGTACACTGTGGATGGGATAGTTGACCTTCGTTGATATGATTACGTTTATAGTGGTTAAGTTTTTCACAGAAGGCAATAGCAATAAACTCCGCTGGGAAAAAATTAGTCATTATCTACATCTTTTCCATGACTTGAAACAAGATCACCCGCAGTTGTGACATAATTTTAGTTCTTCAGTCAAAGCAACACCGTCACACAACAAACACCGGGACAACAATAAATTCGATTCGCTACTTTCATTCCGTTCCGTTATTGAAGTAGATCGATCCAAGTTTTTCGGCGTTCGACTTGTGCTTAATGGGATCTTTATAGTGGTTGGACAATTATTTTAACGTTAATTAAGTTATCGTCGATTTAGGGTACTGATAAATTTAGATGAATTGCTGCATATTGCTGCATTGTTGTTAAAGCAACTACTGTTTCATGATGAAACAGAAAACGTCTCGATATATTGAAAAAAAGGCAGTCGTTATGAAATGATCACAATAGATGCAAACAAAATTTTCCATTTTTGGTAATTTATAATTCGTGTAGGTTTAGTAGATCAAAGAAGTTATCAGGGCAAGGCTAATCCTTATCGGTCAATTTACGCATCCACATAAATCTTAAGTGGGTTAGGGCACAATCCCTTTGATTATTTGCAATTTACATATATATTTTTTCTTCAAAGAAAACTACCTTTTTCTCGTACTTTATCTCGTTTCAGTAAAAATTGCAAAATAATTGCCAAAAATTTTACGGGCCTGCAAATGCAACTTGTAAGCCAGAACAACAAGAACAAAGAACAACTACTTTTACAAGAGCAAAAATACCAGCAACGAAAGCGACAACATCAAAGACAACAAGAACAGACCTCATTAATAAAACGATATAAAACGCAGTTTGATCCACTTTTATAATTACGGACATCTAAGTGAAACGGGAGAGGGATAGAGAGAGGATACAATTACACGAAAAAAAGTTGCTACTAAAGCTTTCGAACAATAAAGGAGATTGCTGGGGTCGGTTATCATATAAACATATTCCCCTTTCCGATCGTTATTACATAACATATAAAACAGGCTGCTGTCACAATAATGGCAACAACCACATACACATTATCGATGCTATTGTTAAATGTATGTTTTTTGCTCTTCGACATAATTAATGCTCATATCTTGGTCTATCGACGCATAAACAATCAGGTTATTGTAATTACACCAGCGTAATTTATTTTAAATTATTGAAAACATTATTAATTTAAATTTCAAACTGACTTTCAGTTGATTGAGGAATACGATGACATGCCAGCACAATTCGGTGGGAGTATACCAGCTAATGGTCTTAAAGTTTTTGGTATAGGAGCGGAAGAGGACAAGTACGCCTGTCATTCAATTAACCCGCCACCAAAATCAAAAAGAAACTTTCCTAGCAATGCAAAATTTGCAGCTATCATAGAAAGGTTAGCATCATTTATTTATTTACTTGTTCATTCATATTATCACCAAAGACATCCAATAAGCCTAGCTTAGTCGTGTCGTCCACAAAAATAATTTAAGTTTAATTTGATCTATTTTTATGGAATTTTCCATTGCCTTTGTTAGTTGATACTTACATGGACTCGGTTTTATGAAAAACCTTGACCAAAAGAAATGATATTATAGAAGCACAGCACTTCTCTGGAACGTATTCGATGTTCATAATTAAGCTTATTAAACCTAATAAACCAGCATAAACTGTTTGATGGATTATCGCCTATGGTTTTCCAAGCTCAATAATATGAAATGATGTAATTATATTGAGCTTAGTTACAGTTTGTTTTTAGTATAGGTTTTCTTTTTTTTTTGTAAATAAATAATTAGTAAATATTGGAGCGATGTAAAAATGTAATTTTAATCTGCAAAGAACATACTGTTGAAATTAATGTTTCACTTAAGGTAATGCTTTCGATGTGAGCGGCTTTTTTATTTACATTCTTTAGTGTTACCTGCAACAGTGGATTAGTGGTTGGGAGGTGACCACTGTTATACGTATCCTGCTACGTAATTGCCACCTTAAACACAGAGGAGCAAGGTCGTAAGCCAAATGCTTCAATTGTCCTGATTGATGGTATGTTTTGCGATAAATGCAAAGGATGGTGGTATTTTTAATCACAATTACAGTATCGGCCTTATGGGTTGTGTCAATTTACATTATATCAGTGAAAGAAATTTTTCTCGTGTTCGGCCTAGCGCTTTACATAGGTATTCGGACTTTGGAATAGCCACAGTAAAAGTATGCTTTCGTTGCTAAGCTTTTTTGCATAAGTTTAAGACAATGCCGGTGACATTTGAACACTCCAATCTTTCGTTACTTCGCCATTTTCTTTTCTCTGTTTTATTATTGTTTTTGGATTTTTACTTTTTTCACGTAACGCCTATTAAAATTTAGACACAACGTCCCATAAGATAAGTGCATCTCGCCGATAGCAGAAAACAAGGTAAAGCAAGTTTCTGCAAAAAAATACAAAAAAACGATATTAACAGATATTAACACCGTTTACTACAGATTGCTTAGTACCAGCATCAATAACCACTTAAACTTGAGCCTTCACGAAGGGTAATTTAGTCGTAGCTGTCATTGAAAAGTGGTTTGAAAATTGCGATGTTAATTTCTTGCGAGATTAGGGCTATTCGCAAACCGAATTGTGCGAATCGATTTGACTATACTTGTCTGCCAATTTTTGTTGCAATTCATAAGGCGGCAAGAATTGCAAATTACGTATAGCGTACACTCCAGTTGCAATTAAAAAAAATCACAATGTTTGTGTTTTTCGGGCAGCAGTTTTGAAGCTAGATAACTTACTTTCTTTCATTTATTTTTTAAAAATCTTTGCAAACGTTACGATAGCTTTTGTCGCAGCAAAAGTGTCATTCCTTTGGTGCCAAATTGTCTATTCTTGCGAATTCGTTAATTGTCGGCTAAGTAAGTAATTTAGCAAGTTTATTCGGCACAGCCCCAAAATGTATCATGTTATATGGCTGGCAAAATCGAAATGCAAGCAAAGTAAATCATACTTCCTTTCACGCTGCAATCTTAGTAAATGTATCTAATCGATTGCATTTATTTTAAAGAAATGCGGGTTTAAGTAGATTCAATTCCTCTCGCGTACTTCTAATTTTGAAAATCGGTTATTATTTTTTTTTGATTTCATTGGTATTTCTGTTATTATGCGCCTTTTATTTATGTAGAGGAGGCAACGAATGCACTTTTGAGCGAAAAGTACGCTATGCTCAAGCGGCGAATTTCGATGCTGCAATTATTTACAACAACGATAGTGATGATTTGGGTAAAGTAACTAAATCTTGAATATATTTTATTCAATTTCTTATGAAGTTTATCTTTTAGAACACATGTCTGCACTAAATTCGTCAGGTATTCGGATACCATCCGTTTTCGTTGGTCACACCACAGGTATAAGTTTGCAATCACATCCATTAGGAGAAATCGTATTGGTTATCAACGACGAACTGCCTTTTAACATTAACACACAATTGATTTTACCCTTTTCTATATTGATTGGTCTTTGTTTTCTTATAATGGTAATAGGAACAAGATTGTCGCACGTATTTATTTTTAACAAAAAATTCCCGTTAAATCTTTAAGATATTTTATATGATTTACAAGTGCATACGCGAAGAGAGACGTTTGAGACGTTATCGTTTACCCAAACGCATGCTGAAAAAATTGCCAATTTTGAAATACACGAAAAATAGTGATCTCGCGTATGACACTTGCGTCATTTGTTTGGATGAGTTTGTTGAAGGCGATAAGCTTCGAGTATTACCGTGCAAACATCGTTAGTAATTATAATAATTACGTTAAATTTTTACTAAACCCTTTGTTTTCCTTTCTTCTCAGCTTATCATAGCGATTGTATTGACACTTGGTTAACCGAAAACAAACGCGATTGTCCCATATGTAAGCGTAAGGTTTTTACAAAAGGCGAAGCCCGATCGCCTCGGAATCGACAATCTTCATTGGATAGCGTGACTGACACTGATGATGACACTACTCCTTTGTTGCAGCAATCCAGCAATATGGTTCGGACACATGCTATTTCCAACGGTAACAACTCTGTTACAACGAGGCATGGAACATTTCGGCGAGGTGGTGATAGTGTGGGCGGCGATGGAGGTGGCGGCGGTGATCATACCACCGATGATGAAAGTATATCAATGTTGAAATAAATGTAATCTTCTTGAAATATCGTTTTGACTTTTGTAGTGCTAATCCCATCCGCCCGTCGTATAAATCCTTTTGATCGCACGCCTAATCTTCCACCGCATTTGGCAGCCCAATTAAATCCAAATATCACCAGACGGTCAATATGGTCTTGGCCGATTCTCAGGTAAGTCAATTAAATTTCTACTAATTTATTTGGAATTGGAGTCAAGCATAGTCCACTTATATAATGATAAATCTAGTCGTTATCTATTGATCTAAATTTCAATAAGAGAAAAATTGGAATAAAAGACTGCCTTAGCGGCCATGAGAGTGTTTACTTTTTATAGTTACAGTTCTTTAATTGCGAATTTATATGCATTAATTAAGCTGTAAGTATTTTCCAAATGTTTTGAACAGATGCGGCTTATTTTGCTAGCGTGTGAATCACAAAAACAAAAAACTGGACCGATTAATAAAACTAGCATTGACTAATTGTAGAAGTCAGTTGTTTTTAAACTTAGCTATAGAATAATTACAAGAGATACGAATAGATACGAATAAAAAAAAATTTTAAATTGATTTAGTCATGAAGCTTTTATCGAAATTCTTCAATTAGTTAAATATGTTAGTGTGTTCGGAGTAAATATTGCTTGGAAGTCATGTTGAACATTCATAATATACAATAACTGAAAATGTTATTAAAATCCTGCGTGAGTTCATCCATCATCTTTATTTAATTTAACGAGAAACCACTAAGACATTGAATATTTTGATTAAACGTTTGGCCTTCTGTTCATGCTATGTTCTGCATAAATTAAATGATGACGGAAAATTGCACAGAAAAGATAACACTTATTCGTGATACACTTTAATTCAAAATACACTTTAGCGCTCATTCAAAAGCTGCTTAACTATGAGGCTAATCTTTTTACTTCGTCGTTTTCTTTTTGAATCACACACCCCTATTGTAAACTTTTATTTCAAATATTTTTTTATTCCTTTTCGATGTAAACCGTATATTGTGTTCTAACAAATGTAATGACTGACGTCAGATCAAATCCGCCTTGAACGGGCTCTGTAATTCTTCGATAAGAAAATTTGCGTATATACTTATAAAGGTAAAATAACAAGTGTATGTTGTGAGGGATAAAACGAAAACTGATAATTGTCTACCTAGTTAGGGCCTATCAGCTTAACTTTCTTTCTTCAAATTTCAGAAGGACTCATCGGATATATGCTAGTAGTTTGGTTGTACGTATAAAGCTCATTAAACCACATTCATTTTTTTATTTAGTTAATAAAAGATTCAATACAAAAGCTATTGAAAGGTCAACTTAAGTGTATTGTAGTAAATGATAAAATACTCAATAAGAAAGTATAAGAATCAGGTGAATTCCAAGATTATCATTAAAGTCAAGATTATTATTACAAGCATAAGCAATGATGCATAGCCGAGGAGACGTACTCCACAAGTTGAATTCGCGTATAGATTACAATAACTAAATTTGCAAATCGGCTCCCCAGCCATAAATGAAAAAATTAAATACGCCATGACAACAGTACTTTAGAACGTGTCCCAAGCGGAAATTAAAACTTAATAAACGTAAACATATGGCTACTCCAAATGTTGAGATGCTATCAGCAGTATAGATCGACACAATGAGTAGGCTGGAATGCTTACTTCAACTCAAACTTAGTTCAAGATCATTTAGATAAATGGTTAGTGATGATTGACGATGAGAGCATACGCTACTTCAAAGTGGAAATATACCGATGTAGCTTCACCCGAAAGGCATTATTAGAGTCGGAAGATACACGTAGGTCAAGTGGTGAGTAATTTTAGCTACTCGCAACTCAAACAAGAAAAGGCCGCTCAAAACACCGACATCTGGATTTCTGGTAGACCGTGTAAAAGAAAAGATAACACATAGATTGAGAGGCCAGCCATACCTACCATACCATAATAACCCTAACCCCAAAAAAACCGCTTAATATTTTCCGAGATATGAGCGCTTCTGCGAATAGCGTGCAACAGAACTCAGAATACGACTAAGCCTAGAGGAGGCACAGGCTGCGTTAGCAGGTATTGCTTCCAGGCCATACAGAATCTGCGGCATCAGCAGAGCATGAGCGAGTCTACATTTGATTGATTGTGGCAAATAAGCATAATTGGAATAAAGTGTGCGCAAGGTACCCACAACTTTGCCTTGAATGAAATTAATATGTTTTGCAAAGATGAGATGCTGATCAGGCATACGTGTAGATTAACAATATCTATACTTGAACAACCAATAAGGAAATTAATTTGAGCCAGATTTTGATTCACGTTACCAAAGCGTATAGTTTGGATTTAGACGGGTTAATAAGAGGGGAGTTTACCTGTGATTATTCAAGAAGTTGCCCAAGACTGTAATTAATATTCGATTCGGCGATATTAGGTTTATTCCAGTCATCACCAGAAAGATATCGTCCGCGAATAAATATGGTCTGCAGGCACTGGTTATTTTCACAAAATTGTCGTTCCCGGTGTACCTTTTTTGTACAATACCCGTAGGTGTTTAATATAGAATATGCTCCTTATTTTATTAATCGCTTTATGAAAACAATGTTCATGATAATGGCTTACAATTAAAAGTATTATATGACAGTTACACGGTAAAATGATGGGTTTATTGCAATGCATTCTTTTCGCTCTTCTCTGAGCGCTTAATAGACCGTCGTTACAAAGAAACCTATCTAACTCTTCTATAAGACGTTGTTCGTTGACACTTTCAACACGGTTGAAAGTTTCTGTTGGCCTCATACGTTTGGCACTAACTCCTAGGCGGTTTAGATACAGCATAAGAGTGTCAGTTGCACGATATAATTTCGTCCAAAAAAAGAAATATTTATCGTTGACTGTAACATGCGTTGTTTTATGTGTGAAAAGAATGGGATGACGTAACTCCTCTTCGCTGGTATTACCGTAGTTATTACATCTTGGCCGGGCATCGATGTTTCCACGTAAAAAAATTTATGTCTAATGAGAGTCAACTCAGCATTGTTTTGGAATTTGTCGATCATGTCCTGGACGCTAATTTGATTTCACTCATGTCTTCGACTTTATTCGCTAGTCAAACACTCATGACTTCTGCTTGGAGTTCCATCGTTGGTATAAAAATAGGTTTTAGTTATTTTAGATTTAGCTGCTACTATACAAATCTTTTCCTTATACGTGACTCAGAAGTAGCATACAGCGGTGTATGCGTCTTCTTCGGCGTCTATGAATGTGTGCAAAGTTATGCTCGTGGCTTCAGGCAATAAAGAACAATAACACTGTGAAGCTTTTATTTGTGCAATGTTAATCAAGCTGCCAACCCAAACCAAATCTCTTGCAAGAGGATTTTCGGCCCAATCGTATAAGATGATACGAAACCCAAAGGTGAAAAATTGAACATTTGAAGAATTTTCCTTTTTGATGACAATAATATCACCGTTACATACGTTGGCCCCGTTATGTGAGTTAATGTGAGCTTGAACGAATCCTTCAATGTCGAAAGTTGCATTTTTCCTTTCAAATTAAGCACCTTATGAATTTTTTCGTACAGGAGAGTGACCGACCGACGATTCCTCATCTAAAAAGGCAAACGTATTTATTTTAGTTGTTTTACGGTATATAGAAAATTGCATAATTCGGGACATTGATTGCTATCCAGCTTTGCAATGCTTGTTAACCATCAAATCTTCAATCGCCTTTTCTTCATTGGCATCTGTACTCATGAACAAAAGATTACGGCGACGTGGTTTAACGCATGTACGAAGAAGCTTATGTTGCTTTACGACAGACTATTTGCGATTTATACACGACAAATACGAAAATTTTTTTCTAGACCTTCTTCCCTATGCATTTTTGGGCATGTTGACTTTGCTTACTGCTTCCAAACCCTGAACACTTTTACAATCGGATCAGGGCTTTTCTGTAACATGGCTCCGTTCAATTTATGTTGGTTCGGCAAATTGCCCATGAGTTCTTTTCCTAGCATCGGATTATGTAAGTGCTCCGACATGTTGAACGACTCTCTGATCGATTGTACGTTACGTACCATTACGGTAAAATCTGTTAACGTATCCAGCCGATCCTTCAATAGCGGTACTTTCCGCGTCTTTTCGATAAGATTTTCTAAAATGTTTTCTGTTCGAGCACGTTTTTAGTGCTTTTATAACATCTGAGACCATCAGGTGTTAACAGTCTTGGCTTCAAACTTTCTCGGACTCTTCCTCATAGGGAAGATTCATGCCGCCGCATTAGGTTTTCGGCTATCGAAAATCCGCCGATCTCACTGCAGTTTTCAAAACTGCTAATAAATAGTGCCCATTCCTCCGGGTTACCATTGAAACTTGGCAATTCTCTCTCTCGCACTTCTCTAACTTTGCGGACCCGCGTGTCAGCCAAGCCAAGCTCCACCGATCTGAACAAACGGTGTTCAGAAAGCATCATCTCTTGCGAGTACGAAGGGTGTGGCAGAACTTCCCATTCATGCTGCAATAGTGTCTCTTGTACAACTCTTGCAGTGAGCAGAAATTGCACTTTTAGTCAATTCGCGACGCTACTTTTAAACCGTTGAAACCTAAACCGACAATTGGAATATGATGGAGCATCACCTCTGAAGGTGGTAGGCTTCTGCAACAGATTTCTTCAAATAAACAACAAAAGTAATGGATTTGGAAGATGACGAACTTTGAGCACTCCATGATTAGCGTTGGCATACGGTGAATACATCATTAATATTAAATGGAAAATTATTATTTTATGTGGAGAAATGACAAAACCATCGAATTCAACCTTTATGTACACTGGTATTTCCAATTTCTTTATCATTTTTACTTGTAGAAGTCTCTAATCAAAATTTTTGCGAATGCCTAGTAGTACATAGAAATGGACTTGGCACATCTGCTGCTGTAAACATTATTTTTTTTTTCGGTGAGGAGGCAAGTTTACCCTGCTTTATGAGTGTTGCTGGGGTCCATTAATGTAGCATCTTCAGCTGACATTCGCTATATCAACGTCAACGCAATAGGAAATAACATGTACAGCATTAATGGGTGCAGTAAGGTATAGAGTACTACAACCAAATAGTTTATGTCCGTTACTTCTTCCAATATATGTAAACGACATAATTAGGATGAGAAACTCTACGTTTGTGGATGATGTACGCCTATTATACCCCCCACAAATGTAATTTAGCTTAAAAGCCTGTATTCAAAGAGATGCATCTCTAATAAAAATCGCCGGGAAATCAAATCCAAAAAGACACGCTTAAGGTCTCATCTTTCTATCTCTTCAAATTGTTCGATATGGATTAACGGGTCAGGCTTAAGCAAATTAAACCATTAAAAATCGTACACAAGCTGCCAGTGGTTTATCTAACGATCGCACTGAGCATGGATATATGCAACTCAGGTATTACCAACTAACGGAATAAATGAGTACCACGTTCTGATATACGTATTCACATCTATTCGCAATGTTGTGCGTTTTCTTTTATTTACGAAATCAATACGAGAACCATATAGTGAATTTAAGAACTCTGAAGTATAAGCTTGAAAAGATCGCTTCTGTAAAAGTAATCGAGTATTTGCGTAAGCTTTACTTTTCCGTATACTCTTAAAGAAATATAATCAAATAACAGTACCGTTATGATGTACGATATGAATTAAAATCGTGCCAATTTGTCTCTAAAATGTTTCTAAGGCATTTTTTTTTTTTTTTTTTTTTTTTTTTTTTTGTTGAGTTACATATATATGTAAGCGTCAATAAATAACAATAAAAAAGTATGAGTTTTACTTGTGACTTTATTTTAATTGGAATATAAAACGAATTTCTGGACAATATTTGGCCAATATTCTGATACATATATTTTTTTCCAATTGAGAGCGACTGATTGTAGAATGAATCGAGCAAAAAATGTCTTCCTCTCTTCGCTACCTAGTCTAGCAAATAAAATATGTATATGTATATATATATCTTATGGTGTCTCCGGCCAGTGTGTTTCCTTACGTTAGAAACATTTGCCAGACGTAATATAAACCAGTGACATCAGCAAGAATTGCATTTCATAAATATATGAAGCTTTCGAAGGCATTCAAGAATATTGAAGGATTTCGTTTAAGAAGTAGATTTAGCTGCTGATTATATCAAAGTTGGAAGTATCTGCGCACCGTATATCAAAATTTTACACATATTAAAATTAAGGTTTGTCTTCTTGGTAGGCAGATAAAAGGATAAGAGAACATTTTTCATTAAACATAATTTCTCTCTTATGGATTATGTGATAAATTGCTGTATATTGTTTAAAGTTCTCTTGATATATCCTTTTAAGGCTTCTGAGACGTTCGCACTCTCTAAGTATTGCTGCTCCTCCGTACCCAGAGGATATTCTTAATGATGTCGTTGCTGCTCATGTGGATGCTTTCGTTACAAATACCGTTGCGGTGGATTCGTTAATAGGGCCAGTAATCGCTGCCTCAGGATTATCTTCGAATAATATTTTGAATCCGAATTTAAGTGGCTCCTTTAAGGACGACGCCATTATCGATGGTCAAACTATAAACGAAGAGGAGGAGGACGAATGTATTTATGAACCAGCGACAACGCCCACTATTTGCTTACACCCTCAAACGAGTATCAATTCCACGGAAACAGATTCGGTCTTCATACAAACACCGACACAAGGTGGCATAGCGGTAGCTATATATGTAATTTTAAAATACCTCTGCTTCTTAAATACTTTAACTCAATACAGGTAGCTGCTCTACCTAGTAGTGATCATAGTAATGCGGTGCAACAAAGTCGACCACGTGACACTTATGAATATTATGTGTAAGATTTTTGATGTTTGATTGTAACAAAAGAAAAATTTTACTTTTAACACACTATTCGCGTGCTCCCATATATACTTTTATACATAGCCACACACACATCGTCGCCTAAGCACACACATCGTCCTGTAATGTAAAAATGCATATTGTGAATTTTCTTAAAGAAAATTTTTTGCAGGTTTATTTGTAGAAAAACATACATATGAATATATAAAAAAATATTTTAATCTCTCTCGCATAGTTTTTCTTTAGTAAGACTTTTTAAGAGATCGTTTGCTCTTTAACAAAATTTTTTTTAGTAGGCATGGACATAATTATACGTACAAGTATTAAATAATGATTTAAGAATAACAGATTCAGAACCATTTTTGTAAGGCCGAAAAGAGCGAAGAATGAATTAATACCCTACAAAATCAAAGTTTTTGTTGAATAAATTTCAAATAACTCTGAGAATTATCTAAGTCTTAATTAGAATTAATTATGAATGCGATTAGTTAATAATCTGTCACTAAGTGTAAAATTAGAAAAGGAAGCAAAATATCAGAATTATGAAGTTAGTTTAAATTAAATTGGAAATTTTTTATTTATATATTTAAACTTTTTTGTTAAATATTTTTAAAATTTTCAATTGAATATATAAAAAAAGGTTTTTTTATAGTTTTAGAAGTTGTAAAAAAATATTCAAAGAAATTATAATTGCATTGTCTTGTAAGTACCTTCCATTGATGTTGTTAGTTATATGCTGAGTAAGTTCACTAATGAATTTCACAAAAGTTCTTTTATTTGTTTTACAATTCTTTTTACTTATTTATCACAGCCTGTGAGACATCACTGAATATGAATTGCTGTAAACATTTCCTCTTCTTATATATTATGTTAATATTATAATTAATAATATAGCAAAAACAAAACTTATTATTGTATATCATCAGTTTATATTTTAATAAAAACGTTTTTAGTCATTTGATTTATTATTTTCGTCTCACGAAATCTGCTGCTAATAAGCCTGCAGGTTATGTCCTTAGTATTTGGCGTTTGGAGGGAACGATCGCTTCTCTATTAAACAGAAAACAATTTATTGGTTTTTCTATTTCTCTTAAAACCTAGCAGTATGTAAGAAAGTTACATGCGGCGGAGGCCGACTTTCGCACACCCACCATTAAGTTCTTCGCATTCTACCCATATCGCTAATAATATTAAGAAAAAGTTAATCGCGGGGTCTACTATATTCATTTTAAGATTAACCCATTTGGCAGATAATATATCTTAATTTAAGGAGTGTACAAAATAGTTTCAAACATTCGGCCTTGTTTGATAAATAAGCATAAAATCTTAAAAAAGTGAAGTAAACAACATTTAATCAATTGTAACTTTATGTGGGCATGGGTTATGTTTTCCTTTTTTCTACGTAAGGAGTAGAGTGGTTCGTACAATAAATGCGGAAAATTTCAGTCTTCTTACTTTTATAATTTCCGAATAACGAGGAAAAATCCAAAAATTTTTGTTAAAAAAAAGGACATGCGTTCAGTTTACGCTCCATTGCGCGCTGCTGCTCCGACCGATTTGGCTTATATGCAATACCAACCTGCATGCAGAAACTTCCAATGTTTCTATGAAATTTTAACCCGATATCTTCATTTTGCCGACCAGAGGAGTGCCGAAGACACACACCACACAAAGAACACAGACGGAGAGACTTGGCTAAATCAACTCAGAATTTCACGTTGATCAAGAATCTATACACTTTATAGGGTCTCTGAAGCTTGCTCTTGGATATTAGGTATATTATGGAAAAAAACAAAATGAGTATACCAACACTTTAGAGTGATGAGTGTGAAAAATATAAAATAATTTATATGAATTTTACATTTTTCAGTTAACCAGCTTACAAGTCTGCAGCACAAAATATACTAATAAATGTGATCAGTGCCCCGTCCACATTGTTCCTTTCTGGAGGTTTTTCAAATTTGGTATGTCTTCGTAACGATTAGAAATATTCATCAGAGACCATAAAAAATATACAGATTTTTGATTAGTAGTCGATTGTTTTTATTGCCAAATCACAATTACAACCTCAAAGAGTTTTTTTCTAAAAAACACAATCTCAAATATCTCCAAGTTAATCGCTGAAATCGGATCAGGAATTGTTCCAAAATTATTTAAACACAGCTTTTAGTTGCAGTCATAAAACGCCAGAGCAAAGGTCTCTTAAAATCCTTAAAACAAAATATTGGTAAATAAGATTACGATATATTAAATATCACACATTGGCTAATGACATGTTTTTTACTGAATATAAATTTTTCTTTAGAGCATGTTGAGTTTGTCAGTCTTTGGCTGGCGTAAAAATGCATATCGGAAATCTTATAAACTATCTATAATATGGAACGTTTCTAGTAATTGGTATTAACTATAGCAATTTTTGTTACACTCATTTTACTTTAATCCACTTCCTACTTTCGTTTAAATTGAACTTTGGCTGTTCTAAAAACATTATTATTATTATAATTAATTTAGGCAGAGAAATAAATTCCAAGACTAAAATTTTAAAGCAATAGCAACTAAGACTATCGGCTTTATTGAAAGCTCTACCGCACTTGAGGTTTGAAAGCAAGTAGATGTGTTCTAAAAATAGGCCTTTTTTTAATCAAATGGAAGTAAATATTTTAATTTTCGAAAATTATTACAAAACACTTTAAGCGAAATTTCAAATTTTATCTAACTAAAGCAAATCCTATAAACATCACAGTTTACAATTTTCTTTTATTAACTTTTAACAATTTTACGATATATTTTCATTTTAATACATGTAACAAAAAAAAATGTTCTTTCTTTCAATTCAACGTAAAAGTATGTTATTATGCCCTGAAACGCACTTTTTGCACTCACTGCGAAAATTAACATTTCGGATATAAAATATGATTAGAAGACAATTTAGATGTATGCGTTTATCCGTTAAGACTTAAAAGTCGTAATTATTGACCTAAATAAAGGGCAATACAAGGTACTTATAGTTAGCTAAATTAGTTAGTAAATTAAATTACTAGTCCAAAGTGTAAAAAGTGTAAAAAGTGTGGAAATACAAGTGAAATCGAATCGAAATGAATTGTGGATACATGTGTATGTTCTTTAGACTCGTATGCAGTTTTTGAATGAAACTATTTTATATAACCAACGCGCTTGGTCCTTTCAAGCATTATTGGTAGTATTAGCTTTTCTTCTTTGAAAGGAAGACGAAAAATTCGGTCTGAATTTAACATACGTCAGGTCTAAGTGATAAATTTCAAAGTTTCGGCGAATTCATATCGAACAAGACTTTCATACTTGTATTTATTTCTTTTACTTGCTGTTTTTGCATTTATTTTTTTATTCGTTGCATATTGCGCAAGTTCTACCTATTGTTTGCTTTTCTTTTGCGCTTATATTCGATAAACGAAAAAATATTTCGGAAATTTTCCAAGTGTTTATTTAAATTCGTTTTCGGTCGGCAAAATTTCACGTGAACTAGCGAAAATTTGTGATCTATTCCAGTAAGTGAACTATAGAATGCCTCTTGAAAAGCTGCGAACTAGCAAATTTCATAATATTCTCGTTACAAATGCAATTGTTCCGCTGTATTTATGAGGTTAGCATTAACGACCCGATTATTAAAAAACTTAGCATCCCTCCAAACTGCAACGTGAGGTATTTGACCGAAAAATTTGGTCTTTATAAGATACATCCAGTACATCCCGTACAACAGCCTCCTCGCATCAACTTTTAGCTCAATGGATTTACTAAGTGGTTGAATGGTCAAGGAAGGTATCTAAGCAGTTATTATCAAAACGACATTGTTTGAAAGTCTTCTGAGACAAAGGCAGCTCCTTTCCGCTTCTTGTGCGGATGTATACTAGGAATGCTTCTCAAAATTATAAAATTATGTAAAGAAGTATGATGGGATCGGCCTACATGCGCTACAATAATTAATACAAAATTTCGGCTTTTATATGTGAAACTTGCGAATGAAACGTTCTTAGAAGGGTAAGTTGGGCTAGTACAATCCTCCGTTTGATTTTTAGAAAAATTAAAATAACAATGAAACTTAACCTTAGGTACGATTCTAGTTTTGTGCCGCAACAACGAAAAAAGGGAAACTTTCAAGATCTTCTTTAATGAACGAATAACTTAAGAATGTGAATGTCAAGATCTCCCCTTTTTTAAATTTTTTTTTTGTTTATTTTTGTTTATTGCTGTTTGTTCATAAAAATAATTTTTGTTAATGTAAGCGTAAGAAAAATTATTTTTATAAAAGAACAGCAGAAACAAATTACTTTTTAATTTTTATATTAGTACCGTATTCACTTTCGTAAATAAACTATAGAAGAAAAATTTGTTGTAACAAATTTTTGCTGCTTTACCTGAAGCAGAAAAATTCATACAAGAAATTTTTCCTGTCTATGGTGCAACCGAAGAAACAATTAAAAACTTGTGGGAACTATAAAATGTCCTTGACAAGGTCTTCAAACGCGCGCTTAAAGTCCGCCTACGACTGACTTTTGCTAAAGCACCTGGCATGTGGACCTTCTTTCTTAAGACAAGAGATTCATTTCATTTTGATTCATTAATAATCTCTCCAATTTTTAGCACATTTAAGCCAAGATAATTGCTTTTTGATTCATTAAGAACTTTGCACAAATTGCTCAAATCATTTTTTTCAGTCTTTATGTTCGGGCTTTTCATTAAGCTCCTGTTTGATGTTATCAACGGAGTTCGGCGAATTTGTTGGATTAATAATGGATGGTTGGACATTAGTGACCGAGGTGGTAGCGGCAGCAGCACCCAACAAATTGGCCATATTAACTGCGTTAAGACCACCAGGATAGAGATTTTGATAGAAGAGTGGATTCTGTAATTGAAACAGAGCCATTAGATGAGTCAGTTGAAAATTTGGTTGGTTAGTATCAGATATCGTAGCTGTTGATGGGAGGGGAAGATTAAAATTTGGCATGAAACTGGTCAGGGTTGGCACTGCACATGCGGGCGCTGTTACTTGAGTACTGGAATTCTCATCCGAAGTCTCTAATTTTATGCGCTTGATATCGCTACTGGATTCCGCGGGCAATTGCTGTAAAAATTTTTATAAAAACTTATACATTTTTGGAAACTTAAATTTTTTGATATTACTTACAATTTTCTTTGGGGGTCTTCCTCGTTTGCGTGCCAAGAAATTTTCTGGTGTTAGAGAAGACAACGGCGTAGAAGTACTACTTGATGCAGCAACCTGACTCAAAACTGATACTGAGGGCTTTGGCGACGACTCTTCCTCATTGGAATCGACTTGACCCTTCAGGCCAGGTTCGCCTTCTTGACGATCATGTTTACGTTTGTGGCTAATCATTTGGGTGCTGGAGTGCAATATGAAGTTACAATTATCCCTTACACAATGTATGTGATTGGATATACCCGAGAACTTGCAATCTTCAAACGGACATGGCTCCGTTTTTAGGATTTTCTTAAAACCATCTTGTATCAATTGAGAATCCTTTAAATGGTAGGTTTTATGTTTATCTTAAAAAGTAGGCAAAAAAAGTCAAATTAAACTAAGAATTAGTCGAATTTTTTTTGTTTAGTTACCCATATCTGCTTTATTTTTAAATGTATGATTGCAACCATCCCGACAGCAATGATAGTGTGACGTCTTCTTGCCGTAGAACGGACAGTCTTCTACTTTGCAATTTTCATGAGCTCGATAACGGCGAAAACCTTCTTGAACAATTTCCGAATTCTTGCGATGAAAATTTGCATGCATTTGTACATCACTAGTGCTGACATATACTTTCGGGCATTCTTCGTATACACAGTGATAATGTGTTTGCTTCCAATTGTAAGCACAACCTGAACCATAAGAGGGTTCACAATCATCAGAAGAGGAGAAGCGAGCAAAACCCAATAGCAAGCTCTCCTTGCGCTTCTTATGCCACTTTAGATGACGTATAATATCATCTTTTTTACTCAGAATTTTTCCCTTGCAGGGTTCTTCGAAGCAATGAAAATGTTCACGTAAATTCTCTTGGCGGCACAACGCGCTTTTGCATTCCAGATATGAGGAATATTTTCTTAAATGTTTTAAATTCTCTTCTGTTAGGAAGGAATCAACACCAGTCGAGGAGGAAGATGAAGATGACGTAGTGTTAGTGTTGGCATTGAAGTGACAGGCAAGCAAAGGAGTTGAAGTCTGGGGATTTATGCTAGCGTTAGATGTTGAAGATTCAAATGTATTCACCGTAATCGCGGAAGAAGATAATTGCTCACTAGAGGGCGGTGTAAGAATGACATTCTTCCACGTCACTGGTGTAACATTAGAATTTTCATCATCTGCTTTGGCGTTAGATAGAGGAGGGGATACCGCATTAAGGTTGGATATGGGTGGGGTTGTGAGTGACTGAAAACAATAAACAGATTAATCTTAACAAAATCAACATATAATGTGGAGTAATTAAATGATCTCTTTAATATATTTAACTCAGGGGAATAAAATTGTACCTCAACGGAAAAAACGAGAAAAATATTTAAGAAAGCAAACAATTTGCGAATTACAAAAAGGTTGCGACTGTATATGTTTGTCATTAGTCAAGAAGGTGTCAGGAAACGCTTAAAAATTTCGCTCAATTGTGAGTTAATTGCTACAATGATAGGCTGACATGCATTCTCCTACTGAAGCCTCTCATTTAGTTAGTTTACAAAAGCCCAAGAATATGAGGGGTTCGAAGCTTTCGAAGGGACCATTAACTGATCGTAAATTTGCCATATTATAACCGTCCTTCAAAGTAAATCAATGAGAAAGATATCCACTAAATAAATATAAAAGTATTAAAAAATCAGCTTAGGTTGAGAGACGGCCCGCATAAACGGAGAGAAAGAATTGTTTTTTCGTAGTTGAGAGGGGTTGAGAGGCCCTTCTTATGAAACCTAAGAAAATATTTGCTTACGCGGCTCTCATTCTCTTTTCATGTTAATCTTCTGCCCAACCACTTGTTATAACTTTTTTTCGTTTATTTGTTACTTAATTCTGAGATTTGTTTATATATTCTTACTGTTTTGATTCTTTTTTGGAATTTTATGTGATTTTCTTGATTTTTCAATATTTTTGTGTTATGTGCAAGTGTTCATTATTGTTTTTTGTTATTTTTATACATTGTTGTCATTACTTAAGTGATTCCATTTGACTGCATACCCAATCTTTACTTCACTTGCTGATGAATATTTTATGAAGAGAAGAGAATACATACAAAGTACAAACGCATCAAATTCACATAAAAATCAACACACTAGAAAAGAAGTTTTTGAAATAGAGTCCCTTTACTATTCAAGAAATCCAAATGGACAAATCTACACCAAGATATTTTCAAATTTGTTAAAGGGCGGCCGGGGGGTTGGGGGCAGGTGTTTTTGATCTCTTTAGAATGTAGGCATAAATTGTACGGATATTAGCTGCAGTGAAGTATAATACTTTTTGCACCGTTTATCCATATTCTCATCTTTAGAACATCAAGTATCTTCTGGCACAATGTCCATGTTGTCCGTAACTTTTGTGTAGAGCTTTTTTGTTGTTACCGCTTACCCTTTCGCTAGTCTTTCAGGAATTTTTGTAAGCTCCACTCGACGAGTGGCGTTTATTTTGAATCGCAGTGCTACTGGGAGTAGTATTATTAGTAACCGTTTAGCACGTGCTTGCGTAATTTAATTGCAGAACTATTTCTGCCTTTTGTGGATGTGATTTTCTCTGAGCGCGGCTCGGAAGACTGTTGATCGGTTTCAATTTATTCGAATTTATTTCAATAGTCAATTTTTATGCGCCTCCACGGTGTTTTTAGATGCTTTAGGATTCATCTCATTCCTTCAGCTTTTATTGCCATAGAACTTTTTAAACGAGTTACGTTTTCGACAATCTCCCCTACAACCTTAAAGACTTTACATCATCCGTTGAAAGCATGGCAAAGTTCGCTTCCAATCGAAAGTTTTTAGTAAATCGTTTTTACATTTTTACAAAAATGCATTCAAAATGATCCCGAAATAAATGTAAACAAATATCCATTTGCTGTGAGTGAAATACTTTTCTTACTGCCCAAAATTGCAAGAATAATGAAAACGGCAGGTTAAATTTGGAGAGAAATATTAAGCGATTATTTCATGCACTAATCTTATCGGCTCTATACTCCTCCTATTGTTTCTTTATAAGACGTATTGTAAATGGTGGTAAAACAATGGGACAATTCCTTACAAGAGTGAACTCCAATCGGTTAACAAGATTAAAGTTGATGAAGCGCTTCACAAATTTTACACACTTTCTTGACAGCACATATTTCTAATGTAGCTCCTTAGCAAACAATAATACTCGCTTTTCCTCACTTAATTTTACTGAAAGATTACAATAATTGCATAATAGGCCTTCATTTCATTATCGCCACCACTCCGTTACGTATTTTTTCACTGTTTTGAGCAAAGTTGATTATTAGTTGGTAGAATTTCCCCTTTGAACCGACATAACTTTTATTAAAGTGAAATTACAATTCATATAAGCCATTGAAGAAGGTATGCTAAATTTCATCTTTCATTAGTAAAACTCAAAAATATGCGTAGGAACCGTGAAAGATACCGAATTAATTTAGGTATGTCCGCCTTTCCGTCTACGTGTTGGCTGTCAAAAATTGCGACGTGCATTGTTTATTGAGACAGTAAACTGAAGCTGGGCACTTTAATTTAAGGTTGATGGCAGATTTTGATCTAATTTTGATATCCCTTCTTTCCTCTCTGAGCCATATCTAAAGTGTACAATATAAACTCACTTAAAATCGGTAGCAGCAAGCTCATAACTTGGCGGAGCTCTACCCGCCCCAACTGCTTTACGTATTATTTTAGCACGCCACCCCACCTTCCAATTATGATCAGGCACAGTCCACTATAGGCATGCTATAACTAGTTCTTGTAGCTTTATTTACACTTACCGTCTGTTCATTGTCATGCATTGAGTTCGAAATATCTTCCAAAGCCTCTGTACCTAGGTTAAGCAACACCTTTGAAGCACAATGGCTGCTGGTACCACCACTGTCACAGTTAGTAGTGGTATTAATTTCGCTTGTGTGAAGCAAAGAGCTGTTATACAAACCAGATGGGGGTTGATCTCCATCTGGGGATGTATGCTGTTGTGACGCAGAATCGCTTGTAGTGGTAATTATTAGTTTTAAATCATTGGCATCCTCGTCACCTAACACCGAAATGTCCGATTGAGCAGGCATCTGTTGTAAATTAGTCCTGGCGCCATCTCTCATTAAGACCTTCTCGGTGGCAGATGCGGGGGTTGATGTCACTGTAGATGAATGTAGAAAATTTTGTGAGCCTATAAATGGGTTATTAACCACAGCGCTAAAAGCGTTAGGGAAATATGGGCCAGAAGCTACGGCAGAATTTGCAAACGGAACACAAGACGGTAAAGTCGCAGAGCAGCCATTCAATAATAAATTGTTGGACAGAAAATTGTCCATATTCAGAACAGAAGGAGGAGGAAGAGATTTATGAATGCTGGGAGACCTAGAATTAGGAGTTGTAGGCGTTAATAGCAGGGAATTAGTGGTAGTTAAGCCAGATTGTACTTGGTTTTGTTGCTGTTGTTGCATTAACATAAACTGTGTTAAAGGCGGCAAATTATTGAATAAGATTTGTTGAATAGCTGCACTGCTACTATTGGCAGTGTTAGTAAAATTAGTCGTAGCTAAGGAGGGATTAATAGTTGTGGGAGAGGAAGGAGCCAGAGATGGAAGGGGCGGTGCGGTAAGCATTGTAGTGCTAGTTGATATGGGACTTAAATTACTATTGGGGCTACAACTACGGCTACTACTACAGTTGGTGTTTTGCGAATTTTTGCGTTTTTGTGTCCTTGTAACTATAGATGATAGTGATGATTGTTGGGCTAGCAAAGCTTGAACGGCCGGTTGTGTTAATGAAGGTTGTTGGCAGTTGTTTAAATCCTTAGGTTTTAAAGAACTAGGCACTGAAAGTTGTTGTTGCTGTTGTTGCTGCTGCCGTTGTTGTTGTTGCAACAAATTCATCATGTATAGTTGCATAATAAATTCCAATTGTGTAGACATCCTTTTAAATTCTTAACCGAATCTTTCTCTCCAATAGAATCTTTTTCATATAAATTTTTTCACTTTTAAATATTTCTTTTTATGATAATTTTCATTTCTTATTTTTAATCAAATTTATTTAATCAAACTTAGTTTTTTAATATTTATTTTAACATATATATAGGTGTAAGCAAATCATTTAATTTTTTAGTATCGTTAAGCTCCAGGCACACGATAACCGTCAAACATTTAATTACGTAAAGATCATTATCAAGTGTACACAATCAAGATATGTTAAGCTTGGCGTTTATGCTCAAACTGTTTCAACTGTTCCTTAGATATCTGTTAATATAGCTAAATACGTTTATAAAGGAAAAGATCACTTTTGTGCAAGCAAAAAATAAATAAACTGCGCCAAAATACATGACTATTTCAACCCTCTCCCTATTAAAAAACTCAACTTGAACTCTCTTTTTAGAGCGATTGAGTTAGCGATCGTTCTCTTAAAAATCTATTTTATCTCAAGTCCTTCAATACTTAAAAAAAGAGAAAACATGCCGCGTTTATTTTACGTAAAGGTTTGTTCAAATTTTTTAATAAAAGGGTGGTTGGCCTCACACTACTTTGCAACAATTACTGCTTTTTTTAATTTTTCTTATGTCTGCAAGGTTTCATTTCGCCCTTTTTTAAAATCGAAATCATCCCTTGAATTTGCGTACGTTATACTTTTTCATTTGGCGAGTTTTTATTCGAATTTTTTTACGAAAATTTTTTAACTTTCCACCAATAATATCGCCGGGAAATGTCCATGAAAATCATATTTTTCAGCTAAAAAATTCTTGTAGTTTTCAAGCAACGAATCTTAAGATATTTTTCATTTTTTCATTCCCTTACTGCATCAACCACCTTCTGAAACGGTTGACGTATATATAGTAAGGGAATTTTCATCAGGACTATTAAAGGTTAGCGTACTCGCCTCGTTCTTTCATTTATAACACTCAGAGAAACGTTTTTATATAAACGACCAAAGGATAGCAGTATATTCATCATGTTAAAACGTTTGCAACATTCGTAAGGAAGCTTCGTAGTGTATAATATATGTATGCTTGATCAGCATCACACTCTAAAGCGATTTAAAAAAATTTGTCGGTGCGTCTGTTTGTCTGTCTGTTATTTGCTGCGGTAAATTTACTCCTAATTGCAAAATTTAGAAATTTCTTCAAAAACGTTGGACGTCTTTGCATGCAGGTTGGCATTGGAAATTGACGAAATCGGTAAATGCACGTACCCGCAGTAGAATATGAAATGGGAACGTCCCGTGTTTCTGCGTTTTTAGGCCATTGCGCCTAAATTACAAGAGACGCCGCATGAAAATTCCCCCCTATATTCTACGAAAGGAGTAAAAGGAGTAAATTTAGTTTTTCGGTTTTTTTTTCTTTTAAAAGTGGACGTGGTGGGCGTAAAGAATTCGGTCATAGCCATACATGATTTATGCCCATCACCGAAGGATTAGGGATGTATTCATTTTGCCGGAACGTTTGCAACACCCAAAAGGAAACTTCATAGACCCTACAAAGTATACATATTCTTGACCAGCGTCAAATTCTGAATCTCTTTAAGCGTTTCCGTCTGCTTGTCTATGCAATATTTTGCATAAACATTCTTATCGGCGCAGAAAAAGAAACTATCGACATCAAATTTGGCAGAAACCTTGAAAGTTCTTGCAGGTAGGCTTTGAAAGTGGGCTTAATCAGTCCAGCGACAAGCTCACAGTACAACGTAAACTGAACATACCTCTGTTTTTCAAAAAGAATAAAATGAGAAAGAAAATGAAGTGACCGAAACTCTTCAAAGGGTACGCCTACAACGCCATCACGTCTTTGCGATAAAAAACTGTTGAAAATAGAAAAACTCAGTCACGTCCATACTATAGAGCATGGAAATGTAGTTCCTTTACATCTGTTGTCTCTTTTAGGGTAATTGTTATGAATACACGACCGAATATAATTTTCTTACTTGCTGTAGAATAATTTTGGGGAAATTTATATGGTGTGTTTATTGTAGTTCATAAGCAATGAGAAAAAGAGACGGAGTTCTAAGTTCTGATTGCGCGTATGGGCATTGAAGGCATCTTCTTTGACTCGTTTCGACTATTTTCAAATTATTTTGCAAACTTGCAGGCAATGTCTTCATTTTTACGATCGGGAGAATATTTATCGCAGGTAGTACGTAGCTAGGCAGACGGTCAGATTGATAGACAAACGGACGTACATGTTTAGGCGTATTCCGAATTTGAAAGTGGCTAAGGATTTATACACTTTTCGTGGTTTTTGAAGCTTCTGAGCGTTATAAAGATTTTGACAAAAAAAATTAAGTTTTTTGTTCATTTTCCTGCTATGAGCATTTTTAATACTTCCCTGCGCCACGTCACGCTAAAAAGAAACTTATTTTTGGAAGAGCCTAAAATGTTCGAGATTGTCTTGCACCACGGATGTCGTTTTGCCTCGTTGCACTAAATTGCTCCGGGGCATGCAGTTTATACGCATCAATCGTTAGTGTGTGAGAAAAAGTCAAGAAAAGCTTATACGTTGACACCCTCCAAATAAGACATATCCCACGAATAAGTTTATCTTCAAGGGAGATTTGAGTTGGGAATGGCTTCATTTAACTTTTAAAAAATAATAATTAAAGGCGAACATAATGTTTCCGCAACTATATTCCTTGTCTTGGCGCGTGCTTAATATTACTTTCTTGAGGACCAAACACGTGCCTTACTGTCAGAAATAAAATAAATAAAAACACTATCAGAATAAAGTAACCCTTAAAACCTGTTTTGAAGGCTTGACCACGACAACGCAAGTAAAGGCCATCCATGATTGTTTTTTAAGGCAAAGAAATGACCCCAATGACCACTCACCCTATCATGAAAAACGTGATACATTGTCACAATCTCTCGGTATTGTTCCGCAAATGGCATCTTAACGCCTTAATGAAGAAATGTGTCAATTATTTAATATCCTTTGCCATCTCCGGTCGTCTTTCACTAACATGTTGAGGTAAATTTTCAGGCATTTAGGAGGTTTTAGATAATAAATAGCTTTTTTAACATCGCTTAACTAACATATAACTACCTTTCACAACTGAATAATAATAATATTCTTTAAAGGTCATTTTTGTTTTTTCATCTGGGAATTGATTTCAAATTTTCTTTTTGAGTTCGATTTTTTCTTCCATATTTTTAGAAAGCTCTTTTAGAAAACTAGGAAAGATAGTAAGGGTGATTTCATAAGTCATTTTATAGGCGTCGAAATATTTAAAAATTGTTTGTTTATTCATTTTTCATTTATTATTGTTACAATTCACGGTTTATACTGATTTGATGAAATACATTTTTTATACGGAATCGGATACGGTTAATCTCTGACGCACTTACGAATCTATGTAATCTTGGCTAGCGCAAATTGGATTCCATTATTGTAAAAGCCTAGCAAAAAGCCTAGAAAAAGAGTGATGTTGTACTGGAAGGGGGAAAAGTTAATAGAATTATAATATACGGGAAAGCTTTTAAATGTAAATTTAAGTATTAAAAAAATTATTTTTCCAAAATATTAGGAAATACCTAGAGATTTTTAAAAATATCCATTTTTATGTGTTTAGAATATAGATTTTTGTGTAGTTATTTCAATTAAAGTGTTCAATTGTCGACCAAAAAGAAGCAATCATTTGTAATAAATGAATTAGTTTTTTTAGATCTCCTACATACCTCTCTTTAAAAAGTCTTTTCATTATATGGTTGAAAATTGAAAGAAAAGAATGACAAGTTTTGAATTCTTATTATTTAACATTTTGGAAAATCGCTTTTTGAGAAGCACATGCTTTTGAATATATTACACGCATGAAATATAGTACGGGAAATACCAATGTGATTAATTAATGAAGAAACGAAAAACAAACTGAATAAACTAAACACATTACAAACGACCGATCACTTAAAAGCAGCTGTGTGACACATATCTGTTCTTCCTCCCATTGTCTTGCTTCGAAGAACATGCCGACAGTAGTTTCTCTCACTGTTCCAGATGTTTCGAATTTCAAATCTTATGCACAAATGCTATTTCCTTTATTACTGCTTGTCTGATTACAGTCCTTTCTGACTACCACCACGCCCACTTAAATTTATATACACTTAAATTTATAGACCATTCTCTAAGAGCTGGTCAAATACAAAGAAAAACAAATACGTTTTTCATTAATGTGCATCATAAAATTCCAATATTTATATCGTGTTTCTAGGGAAAGACGTCTTTATATCGTAGGGACCGAAAATACTAACTGACGTAGACCACATTCAGACAATACCACAATTTGGACTTTGCTATTATTCAAGAAATACATTTCGTTATATGGTTTGGCGTTTAAAAAATGGACCTAAAGAAGGCTTAAAACATGAAGCCATCCGATCCAAACTTTTCATATCAATTTAGTATGTCGAATTACTGCTATTCGCCGATTTTTATAGAGGAACCTTGCGAATTCCTTTTTTTTTTTTCGTATGACTTGGGAGCGGGCGTGAATGTGGTTCAGTCTAATTTATTTTCCAGAGGATCCAAGCATCTTAAAAATTACGATACATAGATTGCTGAAGACGTATGGACAAGCAGACGAGTGTAAATCGATTCGAAATATGATTCTGATTGCTGGTGCAATTAAATCGAGAAAAAATGTGTACATGTAACCAATTCAATGAAGAGGTTAGAAATCTCCGAAACGGCATAACTCTGAATGCATATGGATTTACCGTTGCATACCCAAAGTACTTGAAAAATAAAAAAATTTGGTTTAGGAAATGCATCAACGCGAATGCACACAAACTACCTTCAAAAAAGGGCATTGAATCAAACATTGCACGGGCAAACTTGTATGGCGTAGGACTCAAATTGTTTCCACAACTAACGTATTCTCCGGATTCGTCTACCGGCTGCTATGGCACCCTCAATATATGATTGTGATGACTGCTTGAAAACTTACTTGAAAGGCATAGAAAATCGGAAAATGCACTGTCTTAGCATTTGCAACTAAAAGAAGATTATGTTGCAGAATTGCTACTTTTGACTACGTAATTGAAATGGTTGAATGGTGAAATTCAGCAGGTATATTATTAATCTGAAGAATGCGGTTTTGACGACAGAAAGGTCAAAAAGACCAAAAGAGTTAAAGATTAAAACATCTGGCGATAACAAGCATCAAATGGTTATAGAAGAATACCTTGTGATTTAACTTTGAGGAAAAACTAATTCCTATCGACAAACTGAAAGCTTTGTGATTTTTATTGAGGATTCTCCCCAAGCAAGTATAACTTTAATGTTATTCTTCGTTTAGGGAGCACTTATTTCCATTGAATTTGCGAATTTGCAACGTTAGAGAACATCTGTCAATTATACAATTTTTATAAATTTTTGCATAAATTTGATAAACATACAAACTTAAGCTACATTCCCCCTAGACAAATCTACATTACAATCGGAATTATGAATAGAAGGTATTCATTGTAATTCAAAAAATTTTATGCAAAAATTTTCCAACTGCAGAACCGCATTTTAAACATATAACGAAATTAAAAAAAGGAAAAAATAGTGAATTTGCATATTTTTTAATTACAATTAAAAAAAGGATTTCAAATTTACAATTTTACATTTAACAACCCCTAGTAGTAGCGGAGAAGAAATGAATAAGAGTAGACTGCAAGTAACTTCCGGCACATTTTGCATATTATGGTAGAACAAGGAATCGGCAAAGAACCTGATTATCTAGAATTTGTAACATTGCGTCGCTTATTTCCATAATTTTGGCATAACAGCAATGCTTTGCGCTTAAAGAAATCGACGTCGCCCGTATTTAGGTTTTTCCATGTTATGCAAATGACCTGTGCGAGTTTGCGCACACGACACTACAATTGCAGCTTCAAATTTCATGGTCGTTCTCTAAAATTTATGTAAATTTATAGATAACGCTTTAAGTAGCTAAATTCAATGAACTCAATCAAAGTTCGATTTTTATCGATCCCTTTCTCTCTATACAGGCATATAACGACAAAACTCGAATTGATTCCACGTCGCGTATATTTTCTGGTTTTAATGGTTAAACGGTAAATTTGTAGCATTTTCTAAGCGCATAAGTCTGTATGTAAACGCATGCGTATACGCATACGAGGCATATAGTGGACGCCTTTTGTTTAAAAAAAATTGAAACGTTTCTTGTAAGGTTCGTAAGGCTTTTGTGCTTGTATTGATTACAACAGGATTTTCTTCTCAATTGTCTATCGAGTGTTCCTGTGTATATCTTAATCATATATACGCATGACTATAGCAAAACACTGACTTCCATTTCAAATCTGTAATTCATAATGAAAATAAAAATCTCCATAAAAATAATAACAATAAATATGTTGCGCGCATACATGCACATATGCTAAGATTGAGTTATAAAAAAATGATTGAATTCTTGTATGCCTGCTATGTACATCACATTCGAACTTGTATAAAATGCTTTTGCATGTATTATGATATCGATTTCAAATTTTGATTATTCTACAAGTTTTGAATTTTTAATTTGTTCAAGTCAATGAATGTATTTTTCTAGAGATTGATTTTCCCATGTAGGTCCAATAAAAGTTGAACTCATATATAAACATGAACATGATTGTGATGTATGTATGAAATTTTAAACATTCTAATTTTGACATTTTGAACGAAATTTGCATTATAAACGGAAGAGTAATCGTCCAAATCGTTATAGCAAAGTATTTGTAATTTGTTGTACTATCAAAAAACTGTCATTGCTTTTGAAGTGCAACTTGAAGCGTCCTACATTAATAATTTATATTCAATTGTATTAATTAATAGTGAATTTTTTACATTTTTCTAAACGTAACCTTTGGTATGTTTGGGTCAATTTAGTGATGCATTTGCACTGCTTTGCGATAACGTTCCTGTCTTTTGTGTTCTTTCCATTTCCATTCTCATTGACTCATTTAAATATAGATTTTAATTTAAATACTTTTTAATAATTTAAATCTAAGATATAACTCAAATTTATATCTATAAAATTAGGTGTTTAATTTAAATACATTTAAAATCTAGCTGAATTAAAAATAAGTAAAAAAATTATATTCGATCGTGACCGAATCTTTTATAGCCATCACCGTTATCCTAAAAAAAAAAAGAAAAGTAAAATACCAGAATTGTCATGCTCTATAATATGGAGTAGGCGCGGCATAGTTTTTCCTATTTTCAAAATAAAGGTTTTTGTAGAATAGGCGTGTGATCGTTGTAGGCGTCTCCTTTAGGGAATTTCCAAATGCTTTTGCAAACTTTTAGGCGACATCTTCAGTTTTGCTGACAGGAGAATGTTTAACGCATATATAACACAGTCGAACAGGCAGACAAACGGACATGCTTAGGTGCATTCTAAATTTGAAATGGGCCCAAAATTTATATACTTTTATATATTTATATAATTTTTCTATATATATGTATATAGTATTGGGTAAGCACGGCCAATTTTTTTCAATTTTCCACAGGTACTAAAGCGTCGCCTATAGTTTCAGGTTTCAAGTTTTCTAACATTTATTTACTAGATATAGTTTATGAGTAATGAGCAAACAACCAATTTCTCATTCCTTTTCAAAAACAGAGGTGTTATCAGTTTATGTGATGCTGTGGGCTTGTCCTTCGAGCGAGTTGGCCAATTTTCAATATCAACCTGCGTGCAAGAACTTCCAATGTTTCCGTCGAATTTTCATTGCGCAGACATGCTTAAATCGATTCAGAATTTGATACTGATCAAGAATATATATATTTTGTGGGATCTCTGAAGTTCACTTCTGGGCGTTGCAAACGTTTCAGCAAAATAAATGTTTCCTCATCCTTCGCAAAATAAATTTAAATTGAAATTAAAAATGAACTTGCAGTCAGATCAAACCAAAATTAAAACTGATGTGCCTTTTATCGCTTTTCTTAATATAGAAGGCGATTCACGAAAGATTTCAGAAAAAAGATTGAACAAACTAATCTATCGTAGACGGCATTAGTTGGGCAACGATCGAAATTCTGATAAAATTTTGATCCAAAAGTCTCCCGACGTCTAAAGGCTGTCGAACAGTTTAGGACATTCGGCCCGATGAGGATTTGCTTATACTGCAAACTTTCTGAACGAATTATAACCTTTCCATTTGCTATACAAGTCATAGCTGGTATATGAAATTTGTCATATTATAATATCACATTACAATTACTAAAATTACATTTACGACTTCAAAATTTTATCAAGGAAAACAAGGTTGGCCTTCGTCTAAATATTTGCTCGCCCCACGTTCATGAGGTTAATTTTGAAAATGAGGAAAATTTGACGGAGTTTGGTAACATTTTTCTCTCACATTTCGAGATTAGGTAACGGTAGGAACAAACAAAGCTCTATTCAAGATGCAAAAGTCTCCACTTCGATCTTACTTCTCCTTTTGTTAATTATATTTTTTACTAGACTAAAACCAAAAAAAACGTTAATTTGAAAACATAAAAGACACAAGATGTTCATGCTTTTCCCAGTGATCTGCGATTTGTTGTTATAATAAAAAAGCTGACCTTTTCTAATAACGCATAACAATTGCTTAGCTTTTCTCTATTTCGCATTTACTGGTCACATCTTATATTATATTCCTATACATATACATAGGCATGCGGACATAAGTATACATTTACACTAGTAGAAGTGTGTAGAAAACCCTTTCCTATCAATTTTCATGGATTGGCTAACAGTTAAATTTTCCCAACCGTACCCTTTTCAAAGAATTTATTAAGCTCACTGTACAATGTCTCTACAATCGCAATATGTTGGAAAGAATGTGTACCTTTTATAATGCAAATCAAGATTTATATTGCATTTTTTTTTTATGTTGACCAAATGTTGATCCTTGACGATGGACCGTTTTTACCTTCGTTTGTTTTATTTTTTTTTATTAACATATTACGACTAAAAAAAAACATCTAAAATTTTTCATACTTTGCTATCATTGTTATCAGTTGTCTTTTATTCACTCATATTCTTCTATTTTTTACGCTGTTTGCTACGGCAACCGGTTCTTTAAATCACAGCTTCGTCGTATGAACAAGTTTTTCTTAGCAAAAGAAAGGGTTACTTCAGCGTCCGGTTAAGAGATCCTTATGTTCATCCCTTTTGTTTTAAAATACAAAACGTTACCTATTTTTTTTGTCCATCTCATTTTTCGAGGCAATTGTCTAAAGGTGCATTTTTTTATGTCATTTTTACTTGAAAAAAGAAATTTTCATGGGAAATAATCTTCTCTTTTTGAGAGATCAAAAACTATTGAAGGCTGTTGAAAACCGTTACTTTTTATCTTCAGGAAGAATGCTATTAAGAATTTTCTTCAAACTTTTGATAAGATCGTCTTCCTAATAAGTTTCGCGCGTGTTTCCACTTAATTCCTGCTTTGTTTCGGTCTGACCTTTAATTGACCATAACTGACCTCAACGGTCATTAATGTTTTTCATTGACACGGCAAGCAAACAAACTTTCCAAGAGAACCTGTTTTATTCTGACCACTGGTAAGTTTAGCCACGCGCTTTGCCACGTGCCCTTTACAATCTTGAATCTGTTAAACAAAATTAGAATGACTTCTGATCTCAGTATTTCGCACTGTAGTTAAAAAGACAATTATGGGAATATAAGTGATGCTATAAAAAGAGCGGACAATTTAATGACCCAGAATGTCTACATCAGGCTCAACACGTACTGCATACATTGAAACGATTTAATCATATCTGCCTGTCTGCCGCCAGCCGTTCGCAAGGATTGAGATTTTCGATTCGTTTTTTGCAACATTAATTAATTCAAAACGCTTTTCGAGATCGATCATAGAATACATTATATATACATATATACATATATTATAGCTTTAAAATGACTTTCATATTTCCTGAGCAATTTAAATCCGTAAGTCTATTTGAAAATAATAATGCTCTTGGGTAATAATTGCTTAACGCGATTGCACTGAACCGGCACTCTATAGTCATCGCGGAAGATGTGTTAAGTTAAATAAACGCTTGACAAATATAAAAACGTATATTGGAGGATTTTCGCTTTTTGTTTATTATCGCAAAAATCGAAAACGGTTTAGCCGTGTGTGAAACTTGAAATTGCGATTATGCCCTAGTTTAAAAGGCCGTGCTTTAGTTTAAAACTTAGATTCACTTTTTCTACTATTTGTACTGTGCGAGGTTTGGTTTGATATTCAACTACATCACCCTAAACATGAATAAGATGGTGTGATTGCATTGCTGCCAATCGTGTGTTTCAGGAAAAACTACCAGAAAACTTCACCCATCACTACCTATTTTTCTAAGAACTATTCCAGAGAAAACATAATTGTTATGTGGTTCTGCTTCTTACTTTTATGCGTTTATTCGAGGTTTATATGTCACTAATTATTTGAAATAATTGGAAATCCTTGAAAGAATTCCAAGCTGGAAATATTTAAAAAACTACCGCCAAAAAGTTACATAAACAAGACTTTTTACGACTGCGCACACGCCATTAAATAACAACGATAAAAATATATACGAACTGAATTATACGTAAGTTTATGCAAATTTCTGTACGCGTTCACTTAGTTGTGTTCGTGTGTCTGAATCAATATAATTTCAATTTATTGATAGCTTATGTAAAGAGCGAAAATTTTCTAGTAATATCTAATTATATATGTATATAGGACAAGTCAAAAAAAGGGAAGGAGAAACGTGAACATCGAATTAGACCCTGAAAAGGAAATAATTTCAAATATGTATTGAATCCTTTTTACTATTTTAAAACAAAATGGCAATAAAGCTAACACTTTGAAATTTGCATAAAAGGAGTTTAATTAAACAACAACAACAACTCACATAATTGACATCGACGAAATCAAACGGTAAATCAATACTCATGTTCTGCGCTACTTAGACTGCAGTAACAGCAGATGCAACTTTATTAATTTTTCGTTTCGCTTGCATATCAGACATATAACGAGTTATACGCTATCCGAAGCTTTAAATAGTTGTGATCAAGATTCTGCTTATGCTATTGAGTGTAAAAAATAGTGAGCCTTGAGGCAACAAAGTTAATTTACTGGTTTTACTTATCCAATTCATAATTGCATACCCTAAAATATAAAGGTAAGCAACTCGGGTTCTGTTCGGCTCCATATTGTTTAAATATACCGTTACCAAAGCATTAGATGCTGTTCTCTTTGATTTTGATGGTGTAAATGGTGTAAAGAAGGCGATCGAAAGTTGAATTTTCATCAATGTCTATCGCATAACTTGGAGAAGAACATGCGTCAATAACGTTTGAGATTAAGTGAGTCCTTTAGGAAAATTGATGGCCATTACAAAACTTCCATTAGGCACGTAATCATGCATATTGTGACAGTTTGAATGTTTGATGTACATGTTCCCATGGCACGAAAATCCAGAAGCGCAGGCAACAAACGAACAATATGCCGACTATAGACGGGATTTAGCAACAGGGTTTCTTTCTGACTAATCTGCGCGCGATTTTAGTGTCAAATTTTGCGAATTGAATATCTCCGATAGATGATTTCGAAAAGTAGGTCTAGTATGTCATTCAAACTGCTCAAGAATCGAAAAAACTAAAAGTAAAAGCAAAGTTCGTTTAACGATGAATTCTAAAAAAAAAAGATTAGTTTGCAAAAATGCTATAAAGTTAACTCACAAACGTTTTTTAAATTAACGAACAATTGAACGTGTTTCGTAATCATTGTCATAGATGGTGGGTATCCAATATTCGTCCTGACCTTCTTACTTATTTTATCGCGTACAGAGACTTCAGATCTTTCTTCCGCTGCAAATTTGCATATTTTAACAATGATTATATTCTAATTTCCACGCCTGTCGGTAGTCCTCCGTAGTGTTTTTTTTTTCTTTTTTTTTTTCAATGTATGGTAGTTTAGAAGTTGTTTCCTTCCCCAAAATCAAAGAGAGAAACTACCAAGTTGTTTTCTTCTTTCAAAATTGATTTTGTTTTGTGTATCAATAAGTCAATGGTTGGTTATGTTATGTATTGAGGACAAAAAAACGAACAACAATTATTATTGTACAAAGAAGCACATACAAAGCGTTTACAAATTCTTACCAATTGTTTAGAAATTATAAATTTTCTTGCATTTATTTTTGTAACCTTCTGTTGCGAAAGGCGATAGGCTTTTATAAAATTTACATCAGAATAGCTCCCTTCATACGCTACATACGACAACATAACATCACGAAAGGGAGAAAAGTTGTCAAAATCTTTCATATCATACGTGTCGCTTTTCGTTTCGAGAGGATTGATTGCATTTTAATTAGTAGCGTCTAAAAATATAGCATATAAAAATAGTAGCATATAAAAATATGATCAAAAATTTAAATGCATTCAAATGGTCAGAAAATTTAGAAAGAACAAATTACGCGTAAATTCATTTGGCCGTTGAAAAAAATTAAATATTAAATGATATGTACACAAATTCCATTTGTTTAGTCAATTCATTTGCCTTTCTATTCAGGCAAGATGAAATTTTGGAGCTTAATTAAGAAAGCTTTATAAAACTAAATTGAAAGGTCTTCTTAGAACGGACTTAGATCTTTGGTTAAAAATGTGTACAATTTATTGGATCTCCGTTAGCTATTTGAAGGCGCTATCAACATTTGGGCAATCTAATGTAATCCTTAAGGCAGGAACATAAGAGGGTTGCAAAAATTTGCACAATTTCTCGATATTCTCCAATAAAGAGGGAAACAACCCTCCACTGATGACGATGCAAAGTTTATTCTTTGAGCAAACTAAACTTTCAGTTCCGTTTAATAATCACTTTTGTTGGAATTGCTTACCTTCTTCTATCAAAATTTATACCTACCTTTCAGCGAAAACAAAGAACAATTATATGAAAATTTTATTACCTGTGTTAAAATCTAGCATTAGCAAAGGATTAGATTAGCCAACTGCTAGGCTGCTGGTAAACATGTTATTAATGGTGAAACTGCAAAACAATAAACTTCGGAACGATCATTACGAAGTTGTTGTGTATCTAGAGAGTAAAAATGGGGTGAAAGGGTAAGAAATTACATAATATTTTTTCTAAAGTTGCTGCAGATGTAAAGTATTCAATATCTTGCAAAATATCATTAATTTTAATAATATCATTAATAATAAATATACGAAAATTTCTGCAAGAAGTAAAGGAAAAACGTGAGAACAATTGTCTTGCCGTAATCTTCAGAAACTTGAGATTTTTCTTATGTTTTTGAAAAGTCTCTTTTTCAATTTTGGATGTCTTGCACAAGACGATCATTTATCAATTTGATCATTAAGTATTTGTTAAGTAAGTTAAATAAAAAACAAATTTTTACGTCGTATAAGGCCGATTGTCACACACTCTACAACATCTTGCCTAATGCGTTTACCTATTCATTTAGATTATATATCATTTTCATGTAAAGGCACACTTTTCATGGAGGCCCTCATATTGGAGGATGCCCAAGACGCTCAAGACGTCAACAGATATATTTAGCAAACTTAATTTACTTGTTAAAGATATTATTAGTTTTCCTTTTTTATAAAAAACTACAAATTAGACTTTGTCGCCATGTAAAGGTTTGATTTTCATGAGAACTTCTACATAGGGGTGCAAAATATAAACACATGCAGTCCATATTTCCTATATTTAATTTTTATGCGAAATTGCTATTATGGACATATTTTTACGGATAAGCTTACCATTCATGAAATGAGGTGCAAGAAATACATTTATGGGATTTCATTGAATTCATTTAATTTTTATGTCAAACTACTATTATGGACAAGTCTTTATCATAGAATATTAAAAAGTAAATAATTTTTGATAAGAACCCCTAGATGTGGGGTACCGTCAATACAACATGGTAGGATTGCTTTCTATGTCAAATTGCTGTGATGCTCAAATTTTCGCCATGAAATATTAATAACTGGACCTTTTTTTTTATATGCGGATTAAGTTTTCATAGGAACGGGTATGTGGGAAGGAGTTCAGAAAATCATCTCATCCGACCCAAACTTTCTAGATTTATTTACAAAACCCCAATTTTTTTCATGTAACTTATTCAAAATAAGACGTTATGTGGTCAAAAAACTGATCCGATCCAATCCATTTCGATAAAGAAATTTTTAAAGCCAATACGCCAATTTGGCGAAAACGGTGAAAGTTCTTGCAAGTAGTTTGGCATTGAAAGTGGACCAAATCGGTCTAATTCTCTATACTACTCGTTTATTCTACAATACAGGCACAACCCTCAAAAAACTGGACTATCTTGGTGGATTACCTTCACTTTGACTTTGTTTTCGTACAGTTTCTTACTGATAATTGCAGTGTATCGCTTTCAGTTGACGGGAGCTGTCATGATCTGATATACTTTTGACATGAACGAATTCTAATGCTTCCCATAGCAGTAGAAAGAGAGATTATTTTCATGCCTATATCTCTTTCTCATTTTGCTTATTGCAATAAATTCTTATCTCTGTGTGCGAATTCGCGGCTAGAGATGTGTAATAAAATATATTATTACAACGCCCCTTCTTTCTAATCAAGAGGCTATTGCTTGAGAGAAACTTTTAATTATATATATAAATAAGAAAATCATTATATAATTAAATATTTATGATTTGTTTAGCGTATCATAGAAGCGCAATCTAAAATATGCAAATATTTTAATCAACATTTTGCGAGATTTTATGCAAAACCACCTTCTTGCATAGACTTTAATTTCGTTTTATAATTAATTTTGGCATACGTATGTAAGACGTTTTGCCGAACCGAAAATTTTCTCACACGACTTGCACTCACCCATTGCAAAACGAAATACTTGTGTTGTACTTCGCACCACATATCGAATGACTTAAAGACGGTCTACAACTGTCAATAAGAAGGATTAGTTTCATAGCTTGCGATTTTTGAAAGAGAAAATCATCACATTGCACTTTTCTTTTTTCTTTATTAAAAACGAAATTAGTGGAAAGGATTCATGAAGAAGGCAAATGAAATATGTTTTTCACGCATTTCCATACTCTGCGTTTACCCTGCGAAAAGGTACATTTCTGTATCAGGTAGAAGTTGAAAAATGGAATATACTATTTCGCAATTTGCCGTCATTCTGGCTGAGTTTCACATAAGAGAAAATTGTTAAAAACTGTTACAAACTGCACCTCAACCCTTTCTTTCTCTGTATACGCTTTAGGAATTTTTCCTATTCGCTGCTATCCTCGATATCTGGTGCATTGTGGTTTTGTTTGTAAATATTGTTTATGAAAATATCATAGAAATCGATTTAACATTAATCAACATTCTCATGAAAGTATTAAATTTCTTATGAATTTTTTCTCATCATCTTTTTCTTTTTGCTTTGTAAGAAAATACTCTTTTGCTTCCTTTTTTTCTTGTTTTAAATAATTAATGAAAGAATTGTGTCAATGTTTCTATTGCAACATCTTTTACAAATAATTTATGAAAAAAAACTTTTATTTTGGCATAAAAAAGAGGAATAAAAAATATTGAATGATTAACGAAAAAATAAAGTGATTAAGAAAAGAACTTGAAAGCAAATATTAAATATCTACCACGTAATATATAACACAAGAAAGACAATCTGCAATAGAATGGTGAAAAAAAAGACATGTAAAACATGATAGTCAGTTAAAAGGGACTATTAGATACTTTATACTATTTCGCCTAATGCAATCATTTTATTTATTTTTTTTTTTTTTTGATAATAAATTAACAACAAATTATATCTTGTTTGTACAGGCGTATTTTAGAAGCAAGTCCCAATATGGGACGGAAGCCAACACGTAACCTAACGTGGTCTAAATTCAGCAAAAATCTTATTCCTGTCTGGCGGGAAAATTTGGAAAACTGAACTTTTTTTTCGTATAGTACTAAAAAGTGGTCGGTTGCAATCTATTTTTATCATCTATTCGATTCATAGATCTCTCATTTCAAGGGAAACACGTTTATCTGATCATTACTATCGTGGGATTTCATTTTATTCACAGGTGGGCAACCGTTTACTAATACATTTTGGGTTTTTTCTGGTCTTGAAATTGAGGTACTGCTCACATAGTTTCAAATAACCAGTGAATGTTAGGTACTTATGACATCGAAAAGGCAATAAATGAAACAAGCTATATACATATATAGGAAGTGAAGGTACATATGAAACACTTCCTCCGTGTACTCAATGTGCGTTGAAACCTTTGAATTTGCCTTTTGATCGTTGCTGAAGAATCTTCGACGTACCCGCTAATTATTGTTAAAAATACTTTTGTTGCACAATATAACCAATTCCGATTAATGTGATGTGCAAATTCTGCAGGTGTAAGTGTTTCAAATCGATATCCTTTTTAAATGAGTACAAAATTCTGCAAAGTTTTTTCAATATTTGTATTAATAGGTACTTGCATGTAATCTTTTCGCAACCGAAATAACGATATTGCTTTGGCAGCGATCGAATCATTGACCCATTTTCGTACTTCTTCAGCATTTCGAAACCCGATCTAAACAAGTGGTAATCAGAAGTCGCCTTGTCTGATGAGTACGCTTGGTGCGCTACAACTTCCCGTTCGATCATGCATAGCAAAGCTTCACGATCATGAATATTTCGCTTCGAATGTGGATGACTATCCTGGACTAATGCATGACTTTTTGAGCTTGGGATTGTCATAGCAGATCCACTTTTCATCGCCAGTCACAATCCGTCACAGAAAATGTTTCATTTTTTGTATGGCAGGCAATGAAACGGTATCGCTTTTTCAGTCAATTCGTATAGTATCCATTTTTCACCTTTCGGATCTTTCCCATCGCAAGGAATCGTCTAGAAACGGCTGCTTCATCAGCTGCTAAGTTGTTCGATAGTTCTTTGAGAGTTTGAAAAGGGTTTTTATCCAATAAGTCTTGCTATTCATGGTCTTCGAATTTTTTTGATTCTCCAGAGCGTTCATTGTCACTGTTGAGACCAAAACCCACAATTAAGACATGATGGAGCAGCGTCACCATAAACTTTCGAAATTGTTTTGTGGGCTTCGGCAGCAGATTCCTTCAAATCAAACGACAAAATTCGTGAATATCGAAAATGCCATTTTGACCGTTCCATGATTAGCGTCGATGTACACTGAATAACTTAGTAATCCGAAATGGTAAATTGTTACTTTATATAGAGAAAGGCTAGAATCTTCGAATCTAACTGTTGTGTACATTGACACTTCGCATTACTTAATCGTTTTTGCCAAAAGAGGTCGTTGACCAAAATATATGCAAGCATCTAATATTTCGCTCTTGGTCTGCTAGATCATTAGTAATATTCTTGTAAGTTTTCTATCATTGTTTGTATTCTTGCTGCTTTCAAATAGTCACACCCTGTAAACCATATTGAAATATCTAAGTCTTTAACAAAAATCCCTCTCTGCCGAATATTATTTTGACGGCACAAATGTGTTTCAATTAAAGATATGTTCACTTCATCAACTGAGCACATTTTTTGAATCCTTGCTTGAGCGCAAAGTATTAATCTGAACTGGCGAATTTATTTGAACTTTAGATACCAATTTGACCCAGTAACTCTACGCCCAAGCCCAAGCCCAAGCCCTAAGCGAGACAATTAATTGTTAATTATTGGATTAAATAGCCAACGACGGTCAAGCAAGTTTGACAAGTCTTCTCTTAGTGATTTGCTGCTCTCGAATTGCAGCCACACATATCCAAAATTATCACTACCCAGAACTAATACAATAGCAAAGTTTTTATTATTTTCGGGTCATTCACTCTTAATTCTTTTGTGTTTTATGTATTAGGCATCGACAATTCGAAAGATCAAATTGACTTGTTCCTAGTAGAGTTGTCTTTACACTGTATATGTCATATATACCTTTTCCCAAATTCGATCCATTCGTCGAACACGTGAAATTAATTGTTAAGAGATCATCTCGTATTGCTGATCCTTTCGCCGACACATCATTTAAGGGCAAGCGATTATTTCTCTTACAAATGCAGTCGAACGCCACTCGTAATTTGGCGGTTAACGATTGAGGCCGCGAAACATATTAATGCGGCGAATATAATCTGTTGTACCTCTTCATGTGCTTCTGCGTCCATAAGAGAAATGTATTGCTCCAAGTGCTGGAAATTTTTCTTTTTGCTGTTTTATAATAGTCATTCACTTTCGCCGAGGGGAATTGCTACAGTAAATGGATCAGATTTATCTCGTTGGAAGTTCTTAATTAATAATTTTTCACATTTTTCTGACACATTTGTCCAAATATTAGCCTTTAATGCCATATGGGTTTCTTTTCCCGAAATCCCGTAACCTCTACTCAAGTTAGTAAATTTTGAACATTTACAATTACATACACAATTATATCTGATTTTTTTAAATTTTGTTTCGAGATTATCTAGATCTCATTGACATAATAAATATTTATTTTCAATAAGATACGAAAGATCGTAACAATCCAAGCAATTTTTAACTGGATTCTCCCGTAGACCAAAACAACTCAGCGCACCAAATCTTTTGTAAGAATATCGCAACTATTGCCATCTATAGATTTAACACAAAAATAAGCATTAATAATCCGTAATTGTTTTCTCAACAATGTGATTGAAAAGATCCCTTAAAAAATTTCTTTCGAAAAATTCCGTGGCTCTAGTTTGGCAGGTATTTATTTGCTAATGCCGTTGCGTAAGGTAAGAGATGAAACTCCTAGCTCCCTCAGTCATCATTATTGCAGATGCAGTGCAGTTAAGTAGAGTGTAAGGACAATCGGGGTAAGGAAATATGCAAATATTGACCCAGAAATTCATGTAAATATTCAAAACTCATCAAAGATAAATGCGAAGCTTCCCAATATTCAGAGATTACGCAGACATATAACCACGAATATTAAATAGCAAGGCAGGGTAGAAAATATGCAGGAGAATCTAAACTATTATGAAAAGATTAATAGAGTCTTGACTCTTGTTTACAAATAATTAAAAAATCATTTTTAAATTAAATCAATCAGGATCTAAAATTTTATAACAAAACTACTGAGTGCTTATATTAGCGAGAACATTAGCGATAGGGTTACTGTGATGGAGAGGGGCATGATAAAGCTTAGGTAGTTGGGACGCTTATTGTAAGACGCTGGTGCAGCCTAAATCTCTCAATTAGTTTGCTACAGCGTACAGCTTAAAATCATTGCAAATCTTCTGAAAAAATGGTTTGAGCTCTATAAAGTGACATATTTGTGTTTAAATGTTGTCTTTTTTTTCAAACAAAGCCATTTTAGACTGTTGCTTCGCTTTTAATCCGCCGACAGTTAATGTCCAAGTAAAGAAAAATTTGATTAAATTGATGTCAACACCAACAATTCCTCATGCCAAAACTGCCCAATGGTGCTTACTTTATCTGCTAAGCGTGCCAAAATCTCTAGAGAAATTTTTAAAATGATATGCTTAGTATCGGCGACATAGCTTTTTGTCGAGTATTCCATGGAGCCTGATCTATCATTTTTGCGTTTCAATCACGGAATTGGAAATTGAAATCGATTGTTTATATTTTAAGTGTACCAACTTCTTGCTATCACATATCATACACTGGTGTACAAAAAAAAAGCATTGCATGTTGATTGTACCAAAAAGATTTCAAATCGCAATTTTCGAGGTCAAGATACGCAGTAAACTTTCGTTAAACATCCTCGCAGTTCTAAAGTTGGTTTGCTGTTTTCTTTCTGAAAATGGTTTTGGAGGTTAGAGCTCCCCGACGAATAAACAAAACAAACCTTATCGTTTAATACTACTGGAAAGTTATATTGATGGTACTTCGTGTTAAGTACCTTGGTATTTCCAAATCATGGAACAGATATTAGTACTCTTTTTAGAGATTTTTTTTTTTTTTAATTGAAATTATAAAGAGTTTACTATATACAAGCGCGCACGTACGTATATGCCACGTATATAAGTAGGAATTATACAAAAGTTTCAGGGAATCTAAACATTACTTTCTATTTTTCGTCGCATATTTTCAAGCTTATCTGCCAACCTAAATAAATATCACATTTTGATAAAAAAAAAATCGCTCTTGATTGAAATCAATGTTTGATGGATAGTTGTTTGGACAAGGAGATTTACGTGAATGGATATCCAAAGCAGTGGGAAACGTAAGTACAGAAGAAAGATATACTTTTATATCAACACCCTTAAGTTAAAAATTTAAGATGCATCTATAAATTTTTTCTTCTTTCATTTAAGTGAGAAAAAACAAAATAAGAATAAAAATTGGTTTTCGCATCATCAACACAACACAAATGAGTGAAATCACCCGTAAAAAGAATTTTTGCCACAACTTAACACAGCCGGCTTTAAGGGAAACAACAAAAAAGAAGGATCAAAATCTTAGCAAAGGTAGATAGTGCAGGCAATCGTCGAGGTCAAAGTCTATTAGGTTAAACGATGACGCTGATGATGCGATCGATACGTTGATTAAATATTTCGTTTTCATACGTAGATAGACGAAGCTCCGCTCAGCCTCTTTGTATCTAACCAGAATGCAATAAATCTTCTTGTAAATTTTTTCTGTTTTTTTATTTTTATTTTTGCTTTGAAACACTGTAGTCAAAAAACTGTATGGAAAGAGGGTGAAAAAATCTTAGCAAAATTCATTTTTCACTTTTAATTTTTTTTACTTTTAAAGCAAAATCCCATTTTAATATCATTTTTTTCTCACAATTAAGATGTTGTTCTTTTCTCTATTATTGAATTGTTAATAATCTTCAATGTGTGCGTTTTGTTTATATTAAACGACATCTATTTTCTGTTTTACCTCAAAGTTGGTTTCTTAAGCAAATTTTCTTTCAAATTGCCCTTATAAAGCAATTACGCATAAAAGACAGCTAAGAATGAAAGAATGTAAGATAACGAAACAAAATTATTTTGAATACAATTATCAAAAACTTTACATTGTGTTGACATCTTTGTCAAGGGATGAGGTGAAAATTTACGAAAATATTTTAAAGAAAAAGTTGACCTTTCTCTGAATTAGTAGAGAAAAATAAATATAAAATTATTGAAGTTGACATCTTGCTTCTCAGAATTTATGCAAACATTTTGGACAAAGCAGATAAGTAATTACCTTTTGCATTTTCTCACCGAAAACTAAGTTCGTATCCATGGCTAAAATGGCTTAAGATTCACTATCCAGTTTCTAGTTCAAAGCGCTCAAATAAAATTTTCTTTATTTAAACTTCTCAGTTGCTCTCATCCTAGCAATATTGCTGATTAAATTCCATCACATTGGTGCATTGTCCGCTCATTCTTCTGGTGCTCCGGCAATTGCCGTACATAATCGCAACGATTCCATTAGACAACATGTAGGCCAATATATTCTCTCTAATTATCAGGCAAGATGGTTTTTTTTTTTAATGAAGAAAGATATATCGTGTGCTTTCTGATGTAAAAAGTCAATCTTTGCCACCACCGAAAGCCGCGAAATTTAAAAGTATACTTTAACGGGATAATATCTTATAGACAACAACAAGAAAGATACAGTTCGAACATAGATCCACATTTCTTCGTATTAAATAAGAGCAGTATTTTTCAAAAACTTGATGTTATAAATCAACATCGATACAATTTTTATAGGGCGCAGTGCTATCCCGAAAATACACTTAAGGTTCCCCTAATAACTATCAAGTTCTTTGATTCAAATAATTTCTCTGCGCTATCCTCATCCAATAGTCGCTATATAATATTGTAATTGGGACAATAACTTGATCTTCAATTCAAGCAAATTTATAATTGTAGCCGTCGACTTGTGATACGTTCTCTTGGATCCGCAGTAAACACAGCACAGCAGATTTCTGTTCCTGCAACATCGTGCATAACAGTCAACGCAAATTTTTTTGATATTTTTAGGATATCAACTATTTCTTACAACTCCACTTTCTGACCATCGAAACATACTTTCAAGACTTTTTCTTCACGCATTGCTAATATAACAATCATTTTTAAGCTTTACCTGCGTCAGAATCAACGGTGTCCGCACGACCTCGTTTAAAATGAGCAAATCACCAATTTTTTTCGAACGGAAACTGTTAGCATAAAGTCTTCTCAACCCAATGTTGATTTTGAACAGTCATTTTTGCATGAAAAGACAATACATAATCGAAATGGTGAAACCTACGTCGCTAAAGCCTTTGGAACTCGTAACCGAATGATCGAAACCTTCTGAAATTTTCACAGCGGTTTGAGCATTTGCGCTTTCTAAAAATAATACTTATTCTCAATTAGAGAGGCCGTCTATTGCCAGTCTGCGGAATTATTGGCCGATGTGTTGTGTCTAATTTGGATTACAGACGGAATTTATCTTTAGAATAGGCGGACTCCCTTTATAGTATATATAACCGTTTTACCTCGTTAAGTTATCCTTTCTATGATACCATAGAAGTCCGCAGGCAATTTAATTAAAATCAATATGAATTATATTTCAGGTCTTTGAATCCTTTTTTTAATTTTTGGTTTACAAAAGCACGCATTGACTGCGGTTATGCGAATAAAATGAGTCGCTAAGTAAATGTATGCCATGTTCTTGCAAGGATCTACAAAAAGAAAATGCAAATTAAATTTGCCTTGAAAATCAGACCAACACAAGATTAAAAGCAGCATTATAGTGACAAAAAAGGCGTTCAAATAATTTTATGCAAATGTTATTTAAATGACTTTTGATTCTCGTTAAAGATGCTGTCAATAATAATTTGCATTTGTCTATGGATTGTTAAAGAATGAAATGCTTTCAATCGTAACTTGGAATGTTTGGCACTCTTCTTAATTGTTTACATTGGCCGTAGTTTGAGCGTTTCTGTTACAAAACTAATTTTACTTTCTCCAAAAAGACTTGAAATATTTCAATTATTTCCGTTTTTGCTTCATCATTATCTATTTCATCTTCTTCTATTTAGCAAATCAACAACAGAAAAATCGCCGAGATGTGGAAAACAGACCCAATGTGAACACAGTGTTCCTTGTTTGAGCCTTAGTGGAGTTGAGGTTAGATTTGATATATGATATTATTATTTATTTATTTTAATAATTGCTTGATTGTTCATTTTTTTTTTTTTTTAGTTTTTATTAAAATGTGCATACTACCTGTCCGCCACGTAAGATAAAACAGGAGAGCGAGGAGTAAATCCCGAAGTAATGTAGTACTTGAGTATAAAGTGTCATGAAAGAATTGATAAGTGCGAGAGCGAAATAGCGTAAAAGAGAGCAAGTTCATAATTGGACCGTAAACGTTTATATACCTTGATGGCATTATTTAAAAAAGCAACAGATTGCGAAGTAAGCTGTTAAGTTGTGACAACGAAAAAAGTCAAGAATGCTGCGGTCACGAAGACCACATATCGCGAAGTGTGGAGTGGCGAATAGAAGTGGCAACAGTTGGACAAACAAATAGGATATGATCACGATGGTCAGACTCCACATATACATAAAAAGCTGTTCACTGTGTTAATTTTGAGTTTAGTGCCTGTGTGGCACAATAAGAGGGTGAGTACTTGCTAAGCGAACGCCTTCCAGGATCGCAACACATTTAGCCGAAAACATAGCACTACACGGGTGCTTTGAGAAACAAGCTTCTATATTATTATTTGGAAACCAACAGCCCCTGCATACAACATCGGTGTTCAATCCATCAGTAAAAATGGGTGAAAAATGCTTCCCTTTGGTATTGACTAAGACTGAGTAGAGATGATGCACTTCTGCCGGAGTAACTGTGCATTTTCTCACTGGTAAGAAATTACCGGCCGAAAATATTGGGAATCAAAAGAGATTTTGAATAAGTTGTAGACATCAGCTCATAGAATGTTGAAATTTTTAACTTTGTCAAAGAAATTTTAAAAGAGGAAGGAGAGGCACTGAGTGATATAAAGTCGTAAATGAAAGGTAAGACCGGACGATTCTCAAAAGATAAAATATTATTAGATGCAAAATTGACGAATAGACGAAATCTTCCTTGTAACGCTTCCCATCTGTTCCAAGCTTAGTGTGTGCGTAGATTTCATACTACCAAGAACCAAGCGAAGGCATTTTCACTGGATTCTGCATAATTTTAGAATATAAAAATTTTTATTTGAAATGTCCAATAAGGGCGAAGAAGCGTATTCTAATTTCGGCCTGACTTAACCGAGAATCAGTTTAACCATACAAAGAGGGTCGACGCCCCAAGATGTTCTACAAATGGATTTCAGCACCTTAATGAGTTGAAAATATTGTTTGGCAATTTTGTCAATGTAACTAACAAGAAAAAATCTCGAGGGCAGAATGAAAAGAGGAGTAAGGAGTAGGGTCTTTCCTTTTTTTGACAAGATCGTCAGCGTAGCCCAAAATTGAGGCGTTCTGACAAAGAAATTAAAAATATTGTTGATAAACAAATTAAAACAAAGAGGACGCAATACAAATCGTTGAGGATCAACTGTGTGCAACAACATCATCCTTCTTAATTAACATGTTCTTATATAGAAAGAGGTCATATAGTAAATTACAGAATTTGGTAGGGAGATTCAAAGAAACAATGATAGATTTTAAGATATAGATATTGACAGAATCAAACGCTAAAGTTATGTCCAGAAAGCAGCCAATGAGAATGTGGTTGTTAGCAACCACTAAGTTCAATGCTGTTGACAAAGTAACAATGTTGTCTTGGGCAAATCTGTAACGTCTAGAGCTTTAGATGAGACGTGAATATAACACCTTCCAGAAAATTTTTCTAAGGGTGGAAAGTAAGGCAATACATCTGTGGGAATTAAGATTATTTGGCAATATTTTCTCTTTTTTCTTAAAGTGAAGATTTGGAAGTCGTACAAGGAAGGGGATATAGAACCGGTAATTAGAACGTTAGAGATATATCTCTTAAGAAATATTATCATCTTCCTCACCAAGCGGCACAGGGCGGATTATAGGATCAGAAGGTCCAGCTTGTCACGAAACTGGTTAAAAAGCTGTGTGGGTATAAAACAATGGTTAATGACTTCCATTGCTGAACGTTTTTTGTATGGGAGATTGTCAAAGAAGCGGTCCGATCCGAACCATTTACAACAGCTTTCGTCCTTGGGCCAAAACACATCAGTGTACAAAATTTCATCAAAATATCTAAAAGCTTGCAATCTGTAAATTGAACAGAGTAAAACAAGAGACTAATAGGCAGGCAGACAAGAATAACGGATGAATATATCTCAAGTTATTCTGGGTGTTGCATAAATCTACACAAACTTAATGTACGCTTATATCACAAGTGGTGTAGGGTTTAAAAGGGGTATCCCGCGTTGACAAAAACAAAAAAGAATATATTATTTTTATGGGAGGTGTATATATAGGGTGCCCCAATTTACGCAAAATTAATTAATTAAATAGAAAACAGGTTTATTTTTTTTTAATCTAATTTTTTTATTGAATCGCAATGTATATAGGATGAGGCTATGTGTGGAATAGCACATCGGGGCCTCGAAACATAAGAATGGAGACATATGCAGGGAATGTAACCATAAACTCAGCTGTTAAATTTTTTTTTTCGTTTCTCTCTCTCCCTCTCTCTCTTAATTATTGTTATTGGCATATTTGTGGAGAGTTTAAGCTATGAAATTGTCAAACACTTATCCGATTGGCAAATATAGGATACTTTATACTTTGCCTTGGCTGATTGTAGTCGTTTTACTTTATATTTATCTATTTACACTTTTTATTTTTAGCCAATTTTTATAATCATTTTGTTAACGACAGTTTTTATCTCAGTTGACTTAAGGTCCGCATGACGATTGTGAATATATAACGCCTTGTATATGTTTCGGTTCCGGTGACAATACACAATCAATATGCAGCAAATTTACTCGATGAGTAGTAGAACGCGATAACTTAGTGTTAATTCTGTATTAAATAACCAACTTTTTCTAAGCAATCCCGTTAATATGAGTATGAAATAAAAGTACTTGAAGAGAAGACATGAGCAATAATAGATTAAAAATTAAAAAATAAACTAAATGAAAATTTAAAAATCAGCCGTTATTTAGGTAAACTAAAAGAATGAAAATAAATTTTCTCCCTAATCACTCTTTTATGACACTTTCCATAAAAGTTTGTGGCATCTATATGGAATGACGGAATTAATATTTCGGCATATTGCGGTAAGATTTCAAACAATGAGGTTTATGATGAGTTGAAGTAGGGCAATTACTGGCCGATTAGCATGGCTTTCCATCGACAATTTGAAAATTCGAAACTGCTAACGTTAAGTGATACGTTGACACTTTCACTATTCGGGAATATTCGGACTTAAATAACAACAAATTTGAGCACATTTTCTTTAAAAATTTCTAGCATACCATTGATATCCATTTGAAACTTAGTTCGACAATTTATTAGAGCCGAATGAAATTAAATGTTCTTCAGTTCGCCTGAGTAGCCCAGTAGGCAAAGGGTCTCGACTAACAGTTCAATTGTCGTGGGTTAAAATCTCAAGTGGAGTAGAGTTTTTAATAAAAGCCGATAGTGTTAGTAGCTAGCGCTTTAAGACTTTAGTCTTAGAATTTATTATCTCGCTAAATTATTATCAATAATAGAAATAATAATGATGAATGATCTTCAGAAATTTACAATTAACGAAAAATTAACTGAATGGACAGCTATTCAATATTCTTGCGGATGTAATTTCGTTACATCCCTATATATTTAAACAAAAATTATGGTTTATTATCAGAAATTAAAAAATCATCACTTTCTCAAAGTAAGTATAAAATAAACATCAGCTGCTACGATTGATGCTGATGCAATGTAATGTAAATTGTACCATGAAGACAAATTGTGCACCGGCCGGAGATAGACTGGCTATTGTCCTGAACTCTTATAGTATATAAAACAAACGCAGATAACTATGAAATTATTTTTCGCACTAGCACCAACTACAAGCATACAAAAAGTATTAAAAATTATGAAACACAAAACGTGTAGACAGATATATGCAATCCTTTAAGAACGCAACACATGGTTATTCAACAATAAGGAAAAGGAAGAATACAACAACTTTATGTCTAAAATATAAAGGATTATATAAACGATGACGTAGGACGTGGAAGAACAAGACACAGAAAAATTATAGAGGAAAAACTCATAATAGATCTTGTTAGTTCAGTTTACGAAAAGCGCACACATTAAGATTTTGTTTTTTTGTTTTTTCTTTTATAGAAAATATATGCGTTTTAGTTTATTTCTAGAAAAGAGTTTTTTCTTTACAATCCAGCCGAAAGGGATGTAAAAAGAAGCCAAAGCACCATATCTGAAGGTAAATTCAAAACAAGTAGGAAAACTATATTCGGCTGGGGCCGAATCTCGCACACCCATCACCATTATAAAAATTAAATAAAATTTATCTTTCACCTTTTAATTCATTAAAAAGTTTTGCTAACAAACCGCGATACCACCATAGTTAATTCAGAATTAACACGCTCACCTTGTCGCCTTCGACTTTCGGAGTTCTTTTATTTGATACCCATATCGCTGGTATTATTGAAAAAGAATTTATCCACCAGGTCCACATCCATCATATTTATTTTAGAAATAACGCATATTTAAGCAGATAAAATATCTGCATTTGAGGAGTGCGCAGAATCGTTTTAGACACGCTGTCTTGTTTACTTTATGACTAATAAGCACAAAACCCCAAAAAAGGGAAAAAAAAGAAAATTTAATCACTTGTAACTGTTTGTGGGTAGCAGAGTTTTCGTAAAGTAAAAGTTCACCCTTGTATCTTTCATAATTTGTGGTTAACGAGCAAAAATCCACAAAGTCCTGTTTAGAAAAATAGAGTTGCGTTCAGCTTCAGTGTGGGCTGGTGCTCTGATTAATTTAGCACATTTTAGTTCCCAACTTTTGTGAGTATCTTCAGGAGATGGTCAACAACACGCCATACTGAGGCGCAACGTACAGACATGGGTTAATCGTTTCAGAATTTCACGTTGACCAAGAATATACATACTTTATAGGGTCTCTGAAGCCTCCTTAAGGACGCAGCAAACATTCTCATAAAATCCACATCTCCCCAATAGGCAAGAGAACGAAACGTACCTTTGAACCTAAAGCCTAAGTAGGTATGATTATCAACCAACTTCAAGTGTCCATAGCGGTTTCTTTTTTAAATAGTTTTTCAGATTTGTGTAAAAGTTTTTTTAATTATAAATATAGTAAGAAATACAGGAATTAGGAATTTGAAATGTGAATTTCATTCGGTATCTCAATTTCCGTTCTTTAAATCATTATTAGCTACATGCTGCATTTCTACAAAATGCTCGGACGTAAAGTCAAATATGTCTTAATAGACGTAGCTAATAAGTTAAATAAGTGTGTGGGATAGTGGACGCAAATGGTACTGTCGAAAATTTTTGAGTGGTACAGCAAGCTGCAATGATATCCGATTTCATAAAAATATCTAATCAATAGTTTAGCTCAACATTTTCCAATAGAGTTTTGCACGCGGAATACATAATAGTTAATTTGGGTCCATTGTTGGAAGAAATCGTTTAAGTTTTGCTAATTAATTAAAAAATGCTTCCATTTTTTACACACACTGTGTTGTTTCGCTTTTTCTAGGTGTTGTGAACGGAACGACAAATCCAAGCTACCAATGTACTCTCGGTAGCGAATATAGAAATTGAGGGTGGTTTCGATTAAAAGAAAACATATTTAAAGGAAAACTGAAAATATTTTCGATTAGATTATTGTGAACCCAGCTTAAACATGTGCGTAACGCCAGCGATATTGTTAATATTGAACTATTGTTCAATGATCACATATCCGCTTTACTTCAGCTTGATTAAATATTTGTCAAACGGTATAAACTACTTCTTTAAAATAATTGTTGAATGAAAAACCTAACTGAATGTACGTAGAAGAGGATAAACACACCATTTACTGTAATCACTGAGGTATTATCAGATCTCTGAAAGTACGTTAATTATACATTTCGCCTTGCTATCGGTCTTTTAACCTGTAATTGTTGTCTTTACAGGCTTTTGATAATGAAGATTTTTCATATTTTCAAGCACTTCCCATACGCTTTTAAAATATATTCAAGCCTCATACGATACCAAAATTTCATCTAACTCCGACCGTTCGCTTAGGTGTTGGTGGTTAGCGAATAGAACGATGATATGTGTGGCAAATTGTGAATGTCATTAATCAAACGAAACATAGAAAACATTGCCAAGAACAGCTAACGCTATTAAGAATGATACCATGATTTTTCATCATGACAAGCTGCATAAGGCAAAACGTTAGCAACGTGGACTGGGATTTTTTAAAAGCTTTGGGCAATAAATACATCCAATTTTTCAGTTTGTGGTGTGCCTTAAAATGTATGAAGATAGCGGCCGAAGAAAACGTTGCATCCACATAACTAGACGAAGTGTGATATCTTAGACGACAGGCAATACGAAAGCAGTGTGGCCTGTTTATAAAAATATGTGAAATCGTTATTGGGATAGTATTTAGCTGCCATATTAAATTCTGACTGCTGTTCAATGAAAAACATTGACCAAACTACTTCTCATATTGAACTCTAGAAAATTATTTGATAATATATCGCGGATGAATTAACAAAGACAAAAATATTCGTACTCACAAGATCTGACTTCGTTCTTCAATGTTATTTGCTTCAATCAACGAAGAGCTTCTATAACATTGCAATGCAATCTTCTAAAGAAAATTATGTCAAAAGCTTTAAAATCTGCTTCGGTTTCTGCAATAACCATGTTGTTTGATCTGCATCTTCTTCCCGAAGACTCCGTTTGAATTTTCCAAGCAGATATTAAGCGCCGGCGACTCCATAAGCAGAGTATTCCCCGCAGTGTTTCATTTAAGCTGCTGTTATTGTCAAAAATTGAATTTCAATTTAGGCAATTTTGCTTTTGGAACCATCGTTTGCCGGACTGCTTTTCTGTATTCAACGTGAGCGAACGTACTAACTATTTAAATATGTTCCGAAATTAATTCGGAATAGTCGATATACTGTCTTTTGATACTTTTAGGGGGCCAAATATCTCTTGCAAATCCACTTTTCTATTCTAGAGGACAACTTTCGAAATTTGTTTTGGTGTTTTCTGACGACACCATCATTTCGGGGCATCGGCCTTCGTAAGATTTCCTTCAAAGTCAATAAAGTGGTGGCACAACGCTCTTCAAGCCAATTTTAAGTTTTTTTCCATCAAAAAATATTATTATTATTATTATTATTATTTTAATTTTAGACTAATGAATTGAATTCTTAGACTAAAAAAAGAGACATTGAGCACTAGCAACACAGGCTATCGGCTCTAATTTAAATAAATGGATATTAGATAATAAGCTTAGTAGTATTAATAAAGTAAAATATTGAATTGATATTCTGTTCTGAAGTTGATTGTAGAATGTTAAAAGGGTTAATCGTTCCAAATGCAATACTTCTAGCCAAGGAAAAGTTGAGGCAGTCGCAGAGAATGTGCTTTATAGTAAGAGTTTGTCCACAACAGCAGATTGGGGGAGAAGACTTCTTCAGGATCCATTGGTGAGTTGCAATTGTATGACCAAGGCGAATTCTCGAAAATGTTTGGATCTTGGTTTTCTCAACATTTGTTGGATATAGAGGTGGAGTTAATTGAGGGTTAATGCAAGAGTAGTGTTGATGATGGTATTGTAAATTTCCTTCTGCAATTTTCTCTTTAACTTTTCTTCCAATGTATCTTTGAAGAACCAACTTTTCCATGACATCATCCATAATTAGAGGAGCAGATCAGCCTGCTCATTTCTCAGTAAACCGATGTGACTTGGTACCCATAACATTTTAATTTTTCCGCCGGGGGTTGTAATTATATTCCTTAATTTGTTGATGGTGCTCCATCTCAAAGTCGAAGGATTCCGAATAGCTTGTAATACAGACAAACTGTCAGTAACAATGACGGTTTTGAGTTTGTTTTTATGGGCAAGGTTGGCAGCGTGAAGGGTAGCTCTGGCTTCGGATATGAAAGTTGAAGTGCTTTCGTGAAATATGTGGTTGAGAAGAACCCTTCCTGTAGCATCTACCACCGCACAAGCAGGAGGCAGACCAGGAGATTTTGAGCCGTCTGTGTACAAAAGATTCCAACCAGTATTGTCCAATACTTGGGTTTTCTCAGCTATTAGATTCCTGAAGACGTAATTTGGAGTATCTTCTTTCTTGTGCATAGACAGTGAGATGTCAAAAGAGCAGTCTTTCAAAATCCAGGGAGGTTTAACACCAAAAGAGCGCGAAATTTTTAAGGGAATGTTCAATTCCTTTGCGATGCACAAACAATGGTCAATTGCAGATGGTGACTTTGGAATTTTCTTCGCAATAATAATCTTTCTTACGTCATCACCGAGAATGGATTTGTTTGAATTAAGAAGCTTAGGGACTATTTTAGCTTTTAACTCATACAGTCTATTTTCTAAGGTTGGGAGACCAGTTTCAATTATAATATTATTTATGGGCGTCGTCCGAAAAGCATAACAACTTGCTCTAACGGCTTGGTGATAGACCGGTTTAAGGATGTTGATATTAGATTTGTAGCTATTGCCATAAATTATCAAAGCATAGTCAATCTTGCTTAAGACAAGCATTTTGGTAAGATAAGCGATAGTGTTAATAAGCGCATGGCTTCTCCAAGCAACGTACTGTATGAAATTTACCCTTGTTAAAAGGGAGTTTTTTAAACGAAGGCAGTGTGCTTTCCAACGATAATTGTTTGAAAACGTGAGCCCGAGAACATGGAGCGTCTGCACATTTAGTACTGGTAAGCCGTTAATATGCATCAGTAGGTTTCCTGCATCGCACAAAAAATAATATTTAATCAACACAAGAATTTTCCATTATTTTGAAAAGACGTAAAGCTATGTAACAAATAATTTCAGTGACATGGAATTTTGACACACGCTGTTTCGGTTACGCGCATTTTAGTCGGAGTGTTTGTGTGTCCCGGAAATTGTTGGCGATAGTGTTATGAAGCCGGAATGCACAAACTTTAAAAATCGCAATGTAAGTGGAATAGTCACAGAATAAAAGAGCACGGTTTTAGTAGACTGTTTGGCCGCGCGACCATTTGATAAATAACTTAACTTTACTTAACTTTCTTCTATCTGTTGAACTGTCAACTGACCCATTTCAGACCATATGGTAGTCACTTCATAGTCTTAGTTGTGGCCAAATGTCTTTACGGTTCAATAAATCAGCTCAGAATTTTACTTATGCAATTATTGCTTTAAGGTCATTGAAAGTGTTCCCTTTTATTTCGAGCAAGTAATTCCAATTTTCTTTGTGTTTTAGAAAATTCAAAGCAGCAAGGGTTGTAACAAATGCCGATGAACCCCAGCTTTATACGGTTTTTATTTAATAGAAAATACTTTAAAAAACATGCTTTGGCCAAAGTATGTATAAACGAGCACAATAATGTGATTTTGATCCTTCTTTTCTACGATTTCTTCGTGTTCTCCAAATCACTTACCTTTGGCTGTAATTTACTGTGAACTCGATGACTATCTTACTCTTTTTGCCTATTGTTAAGAATATTTGACGTAAGGGTTGCTCTGCATTTATCCAATTTTTCTTCTAAAACGACATCGTACACACAGAAGAAGACGTGACATATTGAACTATTTTGATCCTTAGCTTAGGATCAAATGCAATATAATTTTTTTGACTGCTTTTGCTTCGCCTCCTTTCCTTTTGCACCAATTTTCTTCATTTGCACCCTTTGATACCTGTGAAGAAATGTTTATCTAATGTCTGCGTATTTGTTGAAGATATTCTATCGCTCGTAAATTATTATTTTCGTAGACAACCAAAAGATTTCTATCACAATTCGCAGAAGTTGTGCAATTCGCAATGCTGTGGGAATTTTTTGCTAAATATTTCTTTTTTTCGACATTAATAAAGAAATACATTTAATATCACTGATGTTGTTTTTGTTGTCGTTACATTGCGTAATGTTTGCGGAAGCATGATCGATGGAAGACTTAAATTTCTACTTATTTTTCTGATTTATAAATGGAAAAAAGTACAAAGGAAAAGTGAGAAGAAAAGAACGCAGTGCGAAAGGGTTCCGCCTTGCTCGTCGTCTGCTCTTTACTTTTTCTTTATTGATAATCGATTGTTGTTAGCAATTTTTGTTTATCATTTTTCTACAATTTCTTTCAAAGATTTTTAATCCTTTTTTTTTAAGAAACTTGATATTTATGCTATTCAGTCGTATCTACCGATACCGCTTACTCATTTCCTTAAGTGCGTCATATTGAAAATTGTATACAAACTATGATTGAGAATTTCGTTAGAAAGTTTATTAGCTATTTATAGGTAAGATTTTCTTTTCCTGACATCTTGTACGAATTCATTGAAATTAATAACGAAGCAGATGTGTTTAAATAAATCGCTAATATGACAGCTGATAAATAGCACCGTTGTGCTATAGTAAATAACAGTTTCTCTAAGAATTTCACCAAGATTTCCTCAAGAGCTTATCAAATGATAAGAGTCATGTTATTATTACTCTAGTGACGGTATTTTGATTAAATTAGTTTTTGCTGCTTCTTCAAATAATTCTAATAGTCATAGGGCAATTTTTTTCTAGTAGACTTAAAGCAATTTTTTACATTCCAAATTATTTTTTGTTAATTATTAACAAACGATCGATCGCCTAAGGTTTCTATATATTTTCTTTCAAACGTTTTTTTTCGTCTAATTGACGCCACACTACTGCCCTCTAAATTTGCTGAGGCCTTGAAAACATTTCAAATAAGAACAATTGATAAACTAGATCTGTTTTACACACATAAAACTATCTGACAGATTATAATGTTATCCTGCTTTCGTGAAATGATTAAGCATAGCATTAAGGGACAAATGGTTTAACACTTTAGTAACGACAAAGCGTAGCGTGGTGCTTAGATGGATATGATCTCTCTAAACTTTCCTAAGTGTGCCTTCTTCCCTAATTTTCTAAATTTCCCTCGTCCAACCAAACTGGAAAATGTTCTCTTAATTTAACAACAGTATTCTGCAAATTCCCATATGCTAAGCTCATTAATAAACTATGAAAATTTTGATTGCTGTAATTGCGCCTATACACTTTCGTGTCGTGCACAACTTGTTTCGATGAATGATTTCGAGTCCTCTATTGCTGAATTCTTACCCTGCGCATCTTAAGGTTACTTTTCAATACTCTTTTTTAGTTTTGTTGCGAATGCTTTTTCTGGCGTTTATAAATTTTTTGCACATGCAACTTATATTTTTTTACTTTAATATATTCGAAACTATGAATAAATAGTCTCTGGCATATGCTAACATCTTCAACGTTGAATAACATGTCCCGCATCAATCCAAGTACAGCTGAAGTTTTCTTTTTAATTCTCCTAGAATCGGTTCTTTATAATTGGCTGTTAAAGTAGCAAACAATTTTATAATTTTTTGACTCGACGCAATGTTTTTACTATGATACAAAATCGTAAACTTAACTTTAATGTTTACTTTTTTATAATTCTCTTCCTAAGTCTCAAATTTACCTGACCTATATTTACAAAACTATTCGATGGCGATCGCTTAACTCGAGTAACAATCATTGCGTATCAATTCGTTGCCTTTCTATCTCTCTGGCTGAACGATCATTTATTGTCCTTTCACTTCATTACTGGAATTTAACGAAGTTAAAATATTACCACAGAGTATGAAATCCTCTAATTATTCCATAAACCTAGTTTAAAGGAAATATGTCTGCTTCTTAAATGCGGCAATTTTTTTCGAGGCTAACACGTAACTTAACGATTAGTCAGGTTCATAACACAATGAGAAGTTGAATAACCATTCAGTTTGATCACATTTTATTTTAATATCTTTCTTTGGGTATTTACATAAATTGCCGACTAGGTAAGCTTATATATATAAATAAAAATAAAATGCATACACAGAAAAACATAAATCTTCGTATGAACAAATTTCTCTTTGCAAAGGGCGTCATCTCCTAGAAAGCAAAAATCGTAATACTCTCCAAATGCTTAATGTTTTAACACTTACTTACTGTTTTTCCGAATCGGACAAATGAATGCAAACTGCTTCATCACACGAGTCATGTATTAAGCGGTCACTTTTTGTTTCGGTAGACAATGGTCACGTGATATTGTTTAGCCGCTAGTTATGCAAACAAGAGAGTAAAATTTATATCATATTACCGGCACGTGCTAGGGTATGGTTAAGGCAAAGAATAATGAAAAACTTGATCTCTGTTTGCCAAAATTTGTGGGCAAATTTGATTAGTTGTGAAGCATTTTTATAATATTAGGTTGCCAGAAAAGTTATTTCGTATTTTCAATACAACATTTGAAAATCTTCGGTGTTTTTCTCAGCAGTTGAATAGCGGTTGCCGAATTCCTTTGCAATTAGAAAGTAGTTAGAAGTGGATTAACGATCGAAATTGTACTTTGAGATTGAAACATCCGGAACGAAATTTGTAAATAATGTGCTTCTTCCTTTCTGGAACCAGTAATAAATCAAATGTCTTACATGTCCTTGCAATTTGCTCATTATTTACTTGGCAACTAACTGATGAGTGGTATTGAAGGTAGTACTCTTATATTCCACTAGAATTCCGCTAAATAATAAGACCTCCACGAAGCATTTTATTTGCTTGCCTTAACCTGACAAGCAAAATTACCTGCAGGTGGTGAAATATAAGAAAAACTTTTCTGCCAACCTGTTATATGTACCTAAATGCCTTCACGAATATCTTATAAAAAACAAACCAAAGGATAAGGGAACAATAACAAACAATTAGAAAAGTAATATTCGGCTGTGGTCGTATCTTTTACACCCCTCGCCTTTTCTTAGAAAAGACTTAAAAAAAGGAAAAACTACATTTTTGTGCACTATAATATCGGGTAGGCAAGGCTGATTTTTATAGGCATCACTGAACGGTGAGAGGTGTATTCATTTTCTCAGAACGTTTGCAACGCTCACAAAGAACCTTCAGAGACCCCAGAAAGTATCTCTTGTTGACCAGTATCTAGTTCTGAATCAATTTAACCATACCTGTTTATCCGTCTATGTAGTGACTATTGCACACTTTCTTTTGGCCGCAAAAATAAAAATAACGACTTCGAACCTTGCAGAAACATTGGTAGCTCTCGCTGGGAAACTGATATTGACAATGGTTCAAATCGGTAGTGCCTTTGCGTAAATAGGAAAAATTGGCCACGCCTATCGATTGATAACAGACTTATAAAGCCCACACATCTACACAATTAAAACTGAAAACACCTTTACGTGTCGTTTGTTTGTTGCTCATAAACTACAACAGATACAGCATAAAACTTCCTCCATATTATTTCACAAGAACATCAAAAATCAGCCACATCCACCCAATTTTATAGAATACGCAAATTCATATTTTTCCTTTTTTTAATCTTATAAATCGATAAGGGTACAAAAGAATCGGTCGCAACCGATTATAATTTTCTTGCTTATTTTTCAATACTTTTTATAACGTGCAGAAACAAACTTCCAAAACCCCACAAAGTATATTAATTCTTATTCAGTTTCAAATTTAGAATGCACCTACACATGTCCGTCTGTTCGCTGTCGTTCCGCCTGTTTGCGCAACAGTGCAGCATTTGCGGTAAAAATTCTTCTATTAGCGTAAACGAAAACATTAAATGGAAAGTAAACTCTATCGCTATTGAGATTTGAAACCCACAAACAACAACTTGCTACACGCTATTCTTACCTACTGAGTTATACACGATGTGTCCTTGATTGTTATTATCTTTGATTTAGGCTCTCCTTTTGTCTGCCTATATACAATGGAAATTTCTACAAAAATTGTAAAAAATCGGCCACGTCTACCCAATGTAATGGAGTATCGAATTATAAAAATTTATTCCTTTTATATATCGGTGGTGCAAGTGATATATTCGCCTATAGCTAAATATAGTTTTCTTACGAGTTTCGTTTTTGGTTTTCGTGATCTTATAATATTGGTTTATTAAAAAATTAATATTGAATAGATTTACTGTAACTATTGCTCCAAAATTTGACACATGACCACAAAAACTATGACAAGAAAATACATTGTTACCTCTTGTGAGTAGCGACCGGTCGATACTCTAGAATATAGCCGTACAGACAGGAAATCTTCGCCTTGTTAATTTTGTTGTGTCCGACTTGCTTCATATAATTATTAGTACGTTTTATTATACGTTATACAAGAAACCTTATAAAGACCTTGTATAGGTTATGTCATGGGCCGTGGCTCTCTAACATTCCAGCTCCTTGAACAATTAATTCAATGGCAAGGCACTAGGTCAACTTTAGCGGCATGACATTGACGTTGCTCGTTAGATGTTTTAGCCTTCACTACATAGGCCTACCCATTACGTTGAAGTCTCGTCCACAATTCCGCTAGTGAAATTAAAACAGAGTGGCGAAGCATTTCGTTTGAACGAATATTAAATGATGTACGCATCTGGCTCGCATCTGCTGTACATATTGATTATATAAAACCCTTTTAAATCCAATACACAGATTCTGGAAATAATCCATTTGAGACCGTTATATAAGGCGATGAGCAGCAATTTGCTAAACTGATTCCGTTCCCTAGTGGGCACACATCCCATAATTTTTGGATATCAGTGATAATATCTATGCTACTAGTGGGAAGGAGTGAGAATAGCAGGAACTGCTAATGTTAAACGGTTCAAATCGTTCTGAGACATCTATTTATCGTACAGAAACCTACAATGCAAAAAATGCATTAACTTCTGACGTATTGTGTCAAACACGAGCTGGTAACAAGGCACTACCTACGCATGTATGACGCCTATACTTCTCCCGTTCTGGCCGATCTGCACACACTTTTTCGGGCAAGACCATGGGTTTGCGCCAACGGTTCGGAGTGCAGCTGAACTTCGAATCCAATAAGACATTACAACTGATTCATTCGCCTTATGAACGTGTCCGTATGTAAATCAATATCCTTGACGAAAACCTGACTGATAGAAACGTAGTTGCTCCGTTATCGGTGCAAATATACTCATAGATGGCTCCGAATTTACAGATAATTGAGGAGATCATACAGTGAAAGATGGGGTAACTGCCGCAGTACTCTTAATAACACGATATTGATAACAACTTTTTGAACACTGACCACTGTTCAAGTAATTGGCGTACAAGTTCAATTTTAGCAAGCCCTTTGTAGTAGTTGGTGCACCTACATTTTAAATGATTTTTACAATGTAAGAAACGCTTAGAACATATGCCAACACCATAGCTATCAAAATTTATGACGATTAAATACCAACAAATATGAAACGTGAAGTTCGCGAGGACGTCTGATATGCTTCAAGAGAGTCAAATCAATGAGATAAAAACTTCAAAAAGCCTTCAAATGTAGTTCCCTAGCTATGTTCAGCCCATTTCATTTCGATGTTACCATGAAATGTCTCCGAAGAGCTGTTGATAAGCCGTGGAGCTCTTTATTTAGAATATAGAGGCTCTAATCCACAAATAACCTAATTTGCACTAACAAATATTTTTCTGAGGTAGATTATACCACTAATATTAATTTTAAAAATTAGGGTACATTTGACGATTTCCGATTATCTCATCCCTGTAAATGTTCATAAAGGGTCTGTATGCGTATTTGTAAAATTTTGTCAAGTGTACCTGAAGGCTTCAAGTTGGGGCCATTTCTGTTTATCTTATATCACTTATCCGTGGTCTCCTTTCGGTGAAAAAAATTAATCATATCTTTGTCGGACTGCTCTTCTTCAATTTGCTTGAAATCGCACTCTCATTTCCTTCAATGTGATTCAAGTAGTTTGGTTACATGCTGCTTATTATATTTTATGGACTTAAGTCCCAAAAAATTTGAGAAACTTTCGTTGTCAAGGAGGAATTACTTTATAACTGATTATTTTATCGATTCGCATAAATTGAAAACAGCGATGCAGAGAGCTCGACGACTAATGCTTCACAAAAAGGCTATACACGAGTTTGCTTCTGTTGTGTGGTCTTGTCGTTATGAAGATTCAATAGAATCTGCTCAGAATGATTTCCTTCCCTTTGCCTTTAAAAATTTAGCTTGGATCTCGCTTGTCTCTTTGCTTCCTAATGAAAAGAGATTGGTTTTGTTAGCCCTACCGTTTTTATCCTTTTTCTTTCTCTCTCATTTAAGTTAATAGGTGGTACTATTGACTCGCCGGTATTATCGAGTAAGAGAATTTTCCACGTTCCCGACGTTTCTTCTAAGAAGTTTGTTTCCATAAAATTCAGCCGTGCAGGAGTTGGTCAACCCGTTTATGGTTCATTAGAAAAATCGAAATGATACGTGTAATATATTCTTATTATCGCATTCTCTAAATTCAATCAAATCAGTGTCCTTACTACACGCGTTTTGTCTATGTCATAGCTAATTTCATTGTGCCGATCGATTTAGAATCTTTGCTTGAATCTTGGTTCCTTGCTTCTCTGCTCCTGTGTTCTTGTGTTTAACTTGTACACGACTTGCAACTTATACTTTTACGTTCTTTTAGTGAAATTTGATATACTCATTTATTTTGAGACAAGAACAAATCCTATTCAAAAATTTGGATCGGTATACAAGCATTCCCACGAAAACGGAATTTTCGTTTGGCAAAAAGACCTAATTTTCAATATTTCCGGACCAAACTTGAAGTATGTGGATCTATTTCCTGGACGTCACTCCATATAGGAATTCTCATGAACAATAACCCTTTTAACGAAGGCGTTTAATGTTTGATAGTTTATGATGAAATATGAAATTAACTGTAGGAGTTTTGGATCACGTAGATGTGTTTTTTCGACTCCACCATACAGAGGTTCCCATGCAAATTAAGCCATTATGTGGGCACATAGTTTAATTTGTAGTTTTTTATGATAGAAACAACTAAAATATAGTATATTAAGTAAATGAGGGTTGATGCTTTTGAATCACATCAGTTGGCGTTTTACGCACCCTCAATATCAGGACTTTCGTGAAAAATGTGCCTTTGCATCAAAATTATGTACCGCTTTATTTATTTTCACAACAATGGATGAACAACTGCATTTGCCAAAATGCAGTGTAGCATATCTGATGTAGCATTGTGTTACTAAATACACCTTTTAATAGTTTAGTCCTACCACTTAACATATGATTTATTTCTAAGATTCAATTAACGTAAGCTGTTAATTTATCATAACTGAAAGTCATGGGTAAACAAATAAATAACACTTCAAATGTTGCAATCTATGCGTATTTCATAAATTAGGACGCATGTCTTAACAGATTTAAAGAGATTTTTAAGCGATAGCCTTCTTCAACAAACGAATCTTCAAAACGACCGGAAAACGTAGTCGATACGGTAATTTTGAGTAAATATCATTGATTGCAACGTCTAATAATTAAGCAAATGAAGAACACTTTATCATCCCCTTTTAATATTCTTTACTTAATTTTTTCCGTTTTTTTGATATGATTTCTAAGCGAAGTTTTGTGATTGTTTTTATCGAAAAAATGTGGCAACAATAGTACAATATGACCAATATGGTATCGCATAACTACCACATGAATTTGTATGTTTACGTATGCACATTTGAGTGCTTCTATGCATATAAATTATTGATTGTTAGTAGTATAAATCAGCTGATAGACTATTGAATTGTTGTGTCTAAATATTTAAAACATTTAAAAAGGAGCAACATTTCACTACCATAAATAAGGAAACAAAATTTCTTCAATAAACGCTATGATATTCCCTCGTCAAACAGCTGAATACGTTTTAATGAATGACGGACAAGAAGAAGAAAAGTGTTTTGCGAGCACGTCTTGTCGAATTTGATTTTTTATTGATGTTATTGTGCGGTAGACGAGTTTTGCTAATATAAAGAATTTGTGTTATAAGAATTTAATAGAGTCCATCTCCACTCAACAAACCAAAAAAAGAATTTAATAGGAAAGTAAATTTTATGATTTATGCACAACGGACAACCTGCTTGCGAAAAATAAAAATTCTCACTAAGGCAAGTTGCTGCATTTTCTGTCAATTCTATTGTAAATTGTGACCATCCAGCCAAAGCAATGAAGATGTAATATCCACACATTTGCATTTTAACCCATTTATTATAGATTTTTGTTATTGGATAATAGCATGTGTGTACGTGATATTGGAAACGGAGGATTACTTACACTATAAAGATATTATTTTTATTACAAAAAGTGAAAAGAACAGAAAACGAATTTTGAAATTGTTAACTAAAATCAAATATGACAGTCTACAAATTTACTGAACGTGCTTATGCTAAAATGATATTTCACGCAGCAAAATATCCACACCTTGCGGTAAATGGTGTTCTTTTGGGCACTAAGGAGAGTGGTGAAATAGTAGATGCTATTCCTTTATTCCATCAGTGCCTTTATGTAACACCAATGGCAGAAGTAGCTCTATTGCAGATTGATGCTTTTGCTCAGCGCGAGAACTTGGTGGTGGCCGGCTATTATGCTGCTCCTGAAAATTTTTATGAGAACTCCGTAGAAAGAGCTCCGGCTGGTAAAATTGCTGATAAAATTCAGGAGAATTATAAAAATGCCTGCTTCGTTATTATTGAAAATAAACTAATGACCTTGGATCAAAAGAGTGAGGCAATTAAAGTATATAATTGCTGTAGTGATTCTGGACGTTGGTCTCAAGTAAAAGGCTTAATATTAAAATCAAACATAACGCTTCAAGCTGTAGCTGCTCTCCTGCAACGTGGTGCGATGAAGGAAATTATTGACTTTGATAATCACTTAGATAATCCCGAAAACGATTGGACAAACCAATTCCTGAATCAGGATTTGCAAAAAATATTGGCTATGTATTAGAGTGCATTATAAAATGGTTGATTACTTTCTGCATAAATATTATATTTAATGAAACATTGCGTGAATTTTCTTAAATGAAACTTACGCATTAAAAATATATTATCTCAAATTAAGCATAGTTTTTTTTTAAGACTATACACAAATAGAATAGGCAGTTGATCACTAACCGCTCAGGAGATCTCTTCTATTCGTGTAATACCGTCATCGCCAGCAAAAAGAGAGAAAGAAGAAAGAAATAGGGAGTTAGTTGCCGCAGACTAGTGGTTTTGCGCCCAAAAGGTAAAATGGTAAAAAAATGGTAAAACGTACGCCTTTACTGACTGAGCACCCATTACAGCTAAAGAAAACTCAAACCGCACTTGCGATTTGAACCTGCGGATACTGACTTAGTATTCGCCTTCACCTACCAAAACCTTGAAATGAGAAAGTTCTTCAATAAATCATCATTAATGTTTCGCATTTTTTATTTTTCAAGCTCCTAAAATGGTATTTTATGTGATAAGTTTCAGCAGTTTCTTTAATATCTTGAAAAGTAAGTAAACAGTAGTCAACTTACAAATGTGAATGGTGCTAAAAAAAGTTAAGTACATATAATCTAAAGCAAAAGAAACAAATATTTAAACACATCCACCGATAAAGAGAATTAGTGTTCTGCTTACACACCATGCGATACGAAAAGCGTATCGATTTGGTCGTATTTGGCTTCTCGATTCCTTTCGGGTCAAATTTAGCGTCTTGTTCTTTGTATTTGCAGCGGTGTATTTGTGATGTTGTTGTTGTATACATAAAATTCCATACAAAGAAGAAAAACAAGAGGGAGTAAATAAGTAAATGAAGCACGAAGTTTGTAAAAATAGTTGGTAAAAAAATTAAAATAAACAACAAAAAAATAAAGTTTAATAAATTGAATTAATAAATTATTTTTTATTTGCTTTTCTAATTTTTTTTTTCTTCATGGCTAGCGTTCTATACTCATTTATTTCTTTTCGAATTTTAAGGCGCCAAGAAGACAAAGATCGAAAATAATTATTTGACTTTTTTCCAAATTTTTGTAATATCTACGCTTAAGTAACTTTCTATGTCTATTAATTTGGTCAAATATGTGGTTTCATAACGATATTTTGCTTTATTTTTTTCTTCAACATGAAGTGCTATAGCAGTTCTGCTTTCATGCTGAAATATGACATTTTACGTTCGATATCGAGCAAATATTTGTACTCTACACTCATGGGACTGTCATCAACTATTCTCATTGACGAATGCAGGCTTTCTTACCTAAGTTCTGCGTTACAAAGCTGTGGTGGTGGTTTTTCTCATGAGTCTCTCGTAGTGGAAAGGTTAACCATCAACTCAAATGGCAAACTCGGTATCGACCTTGCGGGATAATGTATATTCCGTACCAAAATTATTTTTATGCTGGATTTTTAAAATGGCCTTCATAGATGCCACTTAATTTTGCAGATATATAATCGAAGTTAATCTTGCGTCCTTGCTAATATAATTTCATATTGGTTTTGCGTGAAAACGTTGGAAGGCGCGGCGTATTTCTTCCTTCCTCCTGCTTGGCTTATATCTACCTCCGAAATTCATCATTAAAAAATAGATAGATTATCGGCTGATGCGCCTTCAATTATATTGCCCACCATCGCTATTGCGGCTGCTAATTTCGAAGCCTAGAGATACATATAGTGTCTTCTATCGTTCTGCAGATTACTTAGTGATCGACTAATCAGCTTCCCACAATGATTGATTGAAGATTGCGTTAATCACGTATTAAATTATGTTTAAAAAGTTGCCTTAAGAAGCTTGTCAGAAATGTAAATAAATTAGTCGAATTTTTCCCTTCTTGTTGAAAACACTATGATATGAACGTACGTTATTCAACTCTAATTAATTGTGCTAATAATACGTTTCCGTGCAGGAAAAGGTTAAGCCATCAAAATCTTTTCGCATGATCTCTATGTGGGAGTGAGTGCTTTAATTCGTTTCTTCATTTTTCCACCCATAAAAAGTGAAACAATCACGTTGATGTCCGTCTTGGCGGTTTATCTTATAATAAAAATTTCATATTCATATTGGTGCTAAGGTGAAGAGTATTTTTCAAGAAAATTCAATTTTTTTAAATTTTTTTTTCATAAAAGTTTATCATTTTTTCTACAAAAGATGAAAAAACGCAACATTAACATCTTAAAAAGATGATCATTGAATTCATTAAAGTAGATATGAAGTAGAAAAAAGTTTTCAATATAAAAAGCGTAGCGGCATAAGAGCATAGTTATGTACATGTTGCAAACAAGGAATAGATGTATAAAAGGGTTGATTTCGACATATGCTTATAAGTCGAGAAGAAAGTGTGTATGCTGCAGAAATAACCATTTGCTATGGACCAGGAGCCAGATTTGTCAAATAATTAAACAATGCAATAATAACATATTTGGTTTTTTTTTTTTAATTCCAGTCAGAAAATGATGAAAAACCAGTTTTTTTCGGTGCAATGTGGCAAATTTTTGAAGAATATAAAAACAACGAACAAATATTACTTCAAATTTGGAACAGCTTCCGAAAATGAATAATGAATTCATGCTTGTATGCCCTACTGCCTGTGTTGCAGCAGCAAAAACAATATGGCAAAAGGTGGAAATTTAAAACCCGTTCATTTTTTGCTTTTGCGTTTTAAGGAACGCAGCAGAAGTATAAAGAAAAAGCAGAATATGGTCCAGATTAAATGCTGATTTAACTACCTTTTGGTCAATGATTACAAAAACACTAAAACATGTACATACACATTTTGATAATTAAATAAAACACATGTCTGTAAATACGTGCCACACGAGGGCATTCGACAATATGCCACACAGCGCGTTAAATATTATAACACGTTAATGTTATAACAAGCAAAGATGCCATATTCGTCCGCCGCGACGAATTCTGAACACCTCTAAGTTCAAGGGCATACTTGCATCGGACTCAAATCAATACGTATCGCAAGTCCTAAATTATTTGCGGAGACATTTTAAATTCCATTATTATTCTTAGGTTGAATTGTTCAATTTCAAAGACAAGATGGGAAATCTAGCAACGGACATACGTACAAAACCAAACAATGGAACCGACGGCCATGTGTTTAAAACGTAGAGGCAAAGATCAAATCCCTTTTCTCAAATATGCATACACTAGAACACTTCCATTAGTAGCAAAGAGACGGACAAATCTAGTATATCTACTTTTTCCGGTAATGGAATTGAAATTTTGCTGCACGCACACTGTAAGTTTGGAAAAACAGACACACACACACACAGATTTGTGTTCGTCCGTTGTATGTGCGGCTAGTGTTTGGTCTTTCACTTCTCTCTAGTTACCTATAACCCTTAGATAATCTTTACGCATCGCACACTTATAAAGGGTTGAAAAACTAATATGACCGACTGCAATGCTAACTGTGTTAATGCCGCGAGCTACGATTTGATTTTGTAGGGGTCAATTATATATCTGTAAATGATAATAATTTTTGTGTTTTCGGTGGTCTGTTGGTTAAATGTAATGTAACTCAAAACTATTTTCATTTATTTTACATATTTCATCGTGGAAATATTTCAAACTTTAACAGCAGAAATTGCACCAATAATGAAGCTCGACCTCTTTTAGGGGACCTTCCACCCAGAAAACACATTGGTTAATACCTTGTAACCTTTCATAAAGTATTTTGCATTTTCAGTATTGGCTTGATAAGTGTTTCCGAAAAATGTTTTCCTTATTTCTCCAAGTGCTTCGAGGAGCACTGCCTGAATCCCTACTGGGAAATAGAAACCTAATATCTTATCTAATGGTTTTAAGCCTCTTTAATGCACTAACACACTTCTTTAGGAAGTATCTGGTTCACTGAGAATCCTTTCGAATGTAGGATAACTTCTTCCAACGCTTCTAGGAAATTTGATATTTGAAAATTCGGAAATCTTTTAAAAAATGCTATTCTGTCTTTAACAGATGCAGCAAATCCAACATTTTCGAACATCAACGAAACATAATATTTTAGTATGGAAGAGCATTTTTATTGTCCGATGGTTCAAGATTAATGAAAAACATAACAGAAAGTTTATAAAAAATAATAATAAAAATATAAAATAAAAGTAATAAAAAAACATGTCACTTTTCAAAACTTTAGACGCGTTTTTCCCGAAGCACGATTTTTCGGAAATTTATACAATTACTATTATTTTTGTTTCAATCTTTTACAACATCTTCAGAAGCACTTGAAGTTTTTGCACTCAGATTGGAATGGAAGCAAAAAAAAAGCAAACTGAAGGCAACTCCGTTTTTCTTCTTACTAAAATTTAAAATAAAATTTGTGGATTTTTGCCCATTACTTATAAATTATAAACAATTGAAGGCTGAAATTTTTCATGTTTATTTTACGAGAAACTCTGCTATTTATAATAAAATCGGGTATAATTAAACAAAGTTACAAATGATTACATTTTCTTTTTTTCACTTTTTCGAAAATTTTCGATTATTATAGCATGGCTGTGATAAACACAATTTCAAAATATCGAATGTGTACTTTGCTGCATTTCATAACAGGGGT
>NW_023998581.1:0-53223 GCF_014805625.2 Glossina fuscipes | reverse complement strand
ATTTCAAAATATCGAATGTGTACTTTGCTGCATTTCATAACAGGGGTTTCAAACAACATTGAGAAAAAAAATAGATTAGCGGCGTTATTAACTCAAATAGTACCTAGTTGTACTACAGTGGCTGGTTACAAAGGTGGTTCAAAATCATAGTTATCATTATCATAAGCAACATACCAACGGAAAAGATATCAACATTGTCACATACATACGTATATCGTTGTCGGTCTTAACCTACATTTGAATTAATAATCAGTACATGGAGAAGGATAGGATAGGAATCAATTCACCAACATAAAAAAATCATATTGTAATATGTCGTATCGTCAAGACCAAACGAGATTAATGGTGGCCGGATGTAAAATTTGAGGAAATATATGTATGTACTCAAAAAAATAAATAAATAAATAGAAATCAAAATTCCTCCATTAAAAAGAACACAAACAATTTTATATATAATTAATTTTTTTTGTTACAATTTTTTTATTATTACTACAGTACTGTTACTACTTGAGAGTCATATCTTTTTTTAGATAATTCAAACTTAGTTAATAGGATTAAAAAAATGTATCACATTTGAATCTTAATCTTTCTTTATTGCACTCTAAACTTAATTAGTTTTTTTTTTTTTTTTTCTAAATGGAAATTATTTATTTATATGTTTTTTTTTAATGGCTATGCGTTATAATTAATTGTGTAAATACTTTTCTTGATGCCGATAGGCAATCGGCAGAGGGCAAACTGTAGGGAAAAATGGCCCGATTGTGAATTTAAATTATTGAATGATCTGTTACTCTGCTTTAATTAACACCCACTTTATAAATGATGTCTATAGTATTAGCAAAGGCAGAGAAATTAGGTTATCTTGAGAACTAGCCCAGTTGCCGACGAGCTTGGAATCAGTAATTTGGATGTGCCTTGGTCTAATCTCTATCTTACCATATTATAGTCAATAACGCCTTGGCGATTAAAATTCTCTTCATGTAAAATACACACCAGGGCCAAAAATTTGTTCACTTCTTGCAAACACAAAATAGTATTGTTGTTCAGCTTGATTAGACTAGAGCTCTGATGACCAAAAGCCGTTTCTTCGGAGGTGTAAATATAGAACAAAGCTATTTTCAGATTTAAAATTGATCGAAGGTGACATAAAGCGTTGCCGTTTGCTTTTTTACTAGAATATCCATAAAAAGTACGTATAAAGTTTGTTTGTTGATTCAGAATGATTCTGTCCGTCTAATACACTATACTTGCTTGTTTTTTGCTAGTTGTTAATGAAATTAAAATGGAAATTGGCAAAGAACGTTGAAATTTCACGCGTATTCCCTCGTTTAGTACATCAATCGCGGATTGGCCGTAAATATGCCTACATTACCCAGCGCGTGAAAAAATAACCGAAGGCTTGAAAATATTGCCGCCGATTCGCTATAGCATATACCTTCAACGTCAGTAATTTGGGCAATGGCATACATTACGAAATGATTAAGAAAAAGCTACCCATTTTAAATATTTGCTCGCAGGCATTGAAGATCAGCTTCAAAGGCGAATAAGGTTTAACATTACATAAAGAAATATAAGAAAAAAGGAAATATTAACCTGTAAATACTTGATAAATCTATGACCACATCAATCATGTCGCAACACAACTCGTAGCTTTGCATATTAACCGGTGAGCATCAAACAAAAAAGCCTTTTCGATACCAGACTTCTATCAAATATAAATAAAAAATTAATAATTATTTTACGATTTGTTTTCCCTCATTTACCGATATAAATATATTCAGCAGATTTTCCAAAGTTGGTAACTGCGGTATTAGTTTCTGGACAACTTTTGAGAAGGCCTCGAATATAGAATAATCATAAATGAAGTTAAATGGAAACTTAAATATTTTACAATCCAATTCTTCCTCTTGCTCATACAATTTTTGCAATTCTTTCTCTCGCTCATACAATTATTATAGGACGCTACGTAGCTGTAATTTTTGATGAAATATATATTACGTTCATCTTTTTTGTCTATGAATATATTTTTAATTTTTGTCATTTGCATCATTGAATTTCATACATCTTTTTTATGAAAACTTGAAGTTAACCTATTTTTTATATGTATTTGAAACGAAGTTTCAGCCATCAAAAAATTTTACACCTTAAGATTTGGTTTCGATACTTACGTTTTATCTAACTTTAAATTATATCACTCTTTATTATATCCCAGTCTAAGCAAATAAGCGAAAAGTTTCGTGTATCACAATTTCGATACAGCGCGTTATGAACTAGTCGCCTTATACGACGGGCGCCTGTATATAAGTCACGTGTTAAACAATTTCCGTGGTGATACTAAAAATTGTTAATACATTTTAAGGGATATCAAAAGGCATTAAAACAAAATCATTGTTATCTCACGGCTGAATTGTCTCCCATTCTCTCACACATAATCAACCACGTACATGTAAAATGCTAAATTGCTTATACTACACCGTCCGGCCGTTATTCGTATAACGATCTTTCAAAATAAGGCGTAATATGGCAAGTGATCGAAACAGGTGTGCCATCTGAATCATTCTCAATACCGTTTGTTTGTATGCCAAAAGGTATCAGTGTACCAAATTTCACCAAAATATTTCAAAAATTGTAACCTATAGGCTAAACACAAGAACCCAAAACGGACAGACAAGCTTAGATTGATTCAGAAGAATGTGATTCTGAATCAATAGGCACAATTAAAAAAGAATCTATCTATCTCAAATTCGTACATAGTTACTGCTTGTACGACAAGTGGCATAGTGTATAAAGAAAGCCAGAAGAATTTTTCTTTTCTTCGCAAGATGACAAAGATGAAAGTTTATATTTTAACAAACGAATGCAATTTTAAAAAATGTGTGGGCTCTTTTCGCTTCCAAGTATACACACGTAAACTTTTCGGCTTCATGCACACACTATTTCCTTAACTTAATCGAAAGTAAAATTACTTGCTTTGTATCGGAAATGGTAGATTTTCTACTTTTTCCAAATATTGTCAGTATTTCAGGTTATGTCTCATTATGCGCGGTCTTTTGAATCCGTTAAAAATATGCAGGATATAAGGGTCGCCACATTGTAAGCATGCGAGGATCGCCATGTTAAGGTCGTATAAAAGAATCGCTATGTTATGATGAAAGACATTGGTAGTATAGGATGTTCATGTTATAGAAAAAACCAAAACATAATATTAATCCTACGAATTTTATTTATTAAGACAAACCACTCGCGTTTTGCACCGAAGTAAATTCAATGATCAACAATTTTCCTTATATACTAAAATACAATTATAAGTAATGCTTATGCTGGTAAAACATTAAAATTACGTTAAATAAAATAAATTCTTATACTTATAATAAAAAACAGAAAATTAAACACATTACAGAATATTCTACATACTTTCAGATGATAGTACGAAAGATTTGGCAATAATTTAAATTAAATGAAAACTTTGCAAATATTTTTTTGTTTAGTAAATTAATTGCAACTTTGGCGTGAGAAGCGGTTAACACAAAAATGTTGCAGTGAATATAAGCAGTAATAACTTACTTGTAAAGTGTATATAAGCGGAATATTTGCGGAAAAGAAATTGTCAAAAAAAAAAGAAAAGTCAAGAGAGTTGAATTGCAACATTCAAACGGGCAAGACCACAGCGACATTTAAAGCGTTGTAGACATAAGTTCCTGTAAATGATTTGTGAATAGATTTCCTAAGATTTGTAAATAAAACGAATATTATATTGAAAAATTCGGTGATGCGAAAGTAATTTCAAAAAAGTTGAGTAAATTACGTAAAAATCACGAAAGTCTGTTTCTGTTATGCTATGTTCAAAATTTTGCAAAATTTTTGGTACGAAATAAATTAGGCTTGATTTTATGGTTAAAGCGGTTTTCTTCATAAAAAATTCTCTTAATAGTACACAAAATGGGCGAGAATCGATGCCAAATCAATAAATGTCGAATAAATAATGTATTTAGTGTATTTAATGCATTATTAATAACTGTTGTTTATTGCATGTTAAGTAATAAGTTTAGCTACAGGCATCAACTAAAAAAGAAATTAACAAATTTGCATACGTTTCTTTGGACACAGAGTTCTTTTTGGATGGAATCGCGAACATTAAGATAACTGAGACTATGGCATTCATTCCTATTCAAATTGTTCGCAAATCCATTTCATTAATTAAAAAATGTCTTTCATGCTCGCATCTTCTGCTCAGGGCGGTTTCACAATGTGTGCAGCATTTAATGGGGATAAGTTCCATACTAATTTTTCTTAATAACATTATTAACTTATTGGCTTTTCTATTTATTAATGGAATTCATTTCGCTTCGTTTGTCAAAACCGATTTTTCTTGACTAAAATGTACTTCACAATCGATTGCATCATGATTTATTTTGTATTTTAAGCCCGTCTCTAAAAACCTTTTGTCATGGATGACTTTGATAATAGTGTGAAAGAAACCTTAAGCTTCTCGGCTTTTCAGCGTCAACACCATTACTCTTTATTGCGCCAAAATATATTCGGCAAGAGAAGGCCACTGCCTAAATTTGAATAAAATCTTGGTTTTTGCTATTTTATGCCAAGGTAAGCCCGGCGATGCAAACTCAAAATTGAATTGGTTCTTTATACAAAAATGATGCTACTTCTATACTAATATTTTAGCCTAAGTTTGATTATAATATGCTGATTTCAACAGTTATTGTACACGGGGCGTTTGATCGTAATGTCAAGCTTTCAATTCAGCATTTCCGCGAGCGTACCACTTGCTAGGTTTATATTTCTTTTCTTCATTTTTGTTTTTGTACGCGCGCTACGCTAAGCGTACACTACAGTATTATTGCTCGTGCTTGAAAGAAAGACTTTGAAAAGATTGAAGCTCTATCGGACAATGGAACATATTGCACTAAATCAAGGTGAAATGGAAATTAGGACCTTTAAGAAAGGAAATTAATGATATTACATTAGGTTTGGTCCACCTGAGTAGCCAAAGGCGAGGAATCTCGACTAGCTAGTCAATGGTCGTGGGTTCGAATCTCAAGTGCTAAAAGCCGATAGCCTTAGACGCTGGATTAATAATAATAATAATAATAATGCATTAGGTTTATATCAAATCGAGCTAAAATTTTTCAAAATATTGACAGTTGTTCCATTTCCACACACATTTGCATTTAAAACCAAAAGAAAATCAAAACTACCCTTTATTTGGAAGAATTCAAGCATTCAAGCAGTCGCCGGTACACGAGCTGACCTTTACGGATCAGTTTTAAAGAAACACGCTATAGAAACGCAAAAAGAATTACTTATAAGAAAAACCAAATCAAATGTACAACTCAACGTGTTCATTACGCAAGCGTTTTGGATAAGGATATCATTATAAAATAATTGTAAGCAGCCTCAATTAAGCGCAACGACCTGCATCAATTAGTACGGCTGTAACACGCATGTGGTATAAAGAGCAAAATGCTTGCTTGAAACACTGTGAAAACTTCGATCAACACAATAGAATAAAAGCAGGAAAGTTAGAATTTGCATATTTCGATAACGATGCGCGTGCTCAAATAAGCGGAAGGCTTTATGTGCGTCATTAACAACAACAGGATTTCATTTGCATAAAGAGATATATTTTTATAATTTCATATCTATAAATTCAAAAACTTATGCCAATATCATCATACATGCGAAATTTTTGCAAATTTATGTTAATAGCAGTTTTATGAGATTTATAGAAATGCTGAAAGAGACGGCATCTTGTTTAAGTTAAGCTAATTGAAAAATGCGTAGACGGAGCCTGTGATTAATTTTTTTTTCAAATTTCATTTTTCAGTTGAACACGTGCGATTGAAGTCGATCTGTCGATTCATTCGCACTTTAAAATTTAAGAGTGAATATCGCTTTGGGCTGTCACAAGAAGATAGGGATGAAAGATCCCAAAGTCGAAATTTTTAGTCGCGCATCAGCAGCTCGCAGACTCACAAGAGAGGGTATCCCGGAAATTCAGGCCGAAGGACACCGAATTTCTCTTTTGGATTTGAAAAGCGAGCAGGAAAATATGTTCTCACAAATCAGAAATACATGCATATGAGTGTCAAGGGAAAATTTCTCGGCCATGCTATGCAAGACGTTACAGCTTTCTGAAATCTATTAGAGCAGAAGAGAGAGAAAGTAAACAGTGGATTAAGCGTCCAACACTTGGTCAAATTAGTTTATTTTATATAGTTTATTTTATATACGATTAGTTAAGTTTAAACACAATTTTTAAGATAATACTTGTAATAAAAGAAAATTAATTCAATTTAAAAGAGATGTCAATTAATATTAATTCTTTTTTTTTGCTAAATTTAAGTAATTAAATTTAAAACATTAGAAGTTTCCTGTGTCATCCAATAACGCCATAATTTGTGACTATATTCTATGACAGGTAATTTAAGCAGTGGAGAGTTTACTTGCCGCAAATGAGAATTGAGAACGAAACTTTAATAATAAACAAAGAGGCACCAGAATGGTTTTCCTGCACTACAACTTTCGAGGACGTGGTCTTCAATTGACCGAAGAGGCGTCATAATCATTTTGCTACATTGAAACTAATTTCTTGATTATTATTTATTTCAAATTCGGATGAGCCATGTTTCAATTCTTTTGGGGGTAGGGTTCATAGAACTGCTGTGACATCGATCACATCCATTAAAACACGTACATCTTTCCCCGGTTTACACGTATTTTTAGACCGTAACAAATTTTCGCATTTTCCAGTAGATTAACAAATTATCACGTCGCAAAGGAATTGAACATTCCCTTAAAAGTTTTCCGCTATTTTTGTGTTAAACCTCCAAGGGTTTTGAAAACCTGTTCTTTTGACATTTCACTGTCAATGCACAAGAAAGAAGATACTCTAAATTACGTGTTGGAAATCTAATAGCTGAAAAAACATAAGTATTGGAGAGTATTTGTTGGAATCTTTTATACGCAGACGGCTCAAAATCTTCCGATCTGCGACCTGCTTGTGCCGTGATAGATGCTACAGGACAGGTTCTTCTCAATCACATATTTCACGAAAGTACTTCAACTTTCACAACCGAAGCCAGAGCTATCCTTCACGCTGCGAACTTTTTCCATTAAAACAAACTCAAAAATACCATTGTTACCAACAGTTTTTCTGCGTTAAAAGCTATACAGAATCCTTCGATTTCGAGATGGAGCACAATCAACCAACTAAGGAATATCATTACAACACCCGGCGAAAAAATTAAAATGTTTTGGGTACCTAGTCATATCGGTTTACTGTAATTATTGATGATGTCAAGGAAAAGTCGGATCTTCAAAGATTCATTGGACGAAAAGTTAAAGAGAAAATTAAAGAAGGAAATCTACAACACCACCACTCTTCTATTAACCCTGAATTAACTCCACCTTTACATCCAACAAATGTTGAGAAAATCAAGATTCAAAAATTTTCAAGAATTCGCCTTGGTCATACAATTGGAAATCACCAACGGATCTTGAAGAAGTCTTCCTCCCCAATCTGCAATTGTGGACAAATTCTCACTATAAAGCATATTCTCTTGGACTGTCTTAATTTAACCTTGGCTAGAAGTATTGCATTTGGAACGATTAATCCTATGGACGTTCTACAATCAGCTATAGAACAGAATATAAATACTATATATTACTTTATCAAAACTACTAGGCTCAACATCTAATGTACTTTTATATATTAGAGCCGATAGCCTGTGTTGCCAATGCTCAATGTCTTTTTTTTAGTCTACGAATTTATTTCATTAGTCTAAAATTATAATAATAATAATAATATCACAGCAACAGATCGATTTTTTGAACACATTTTAGAAACTTAGTTCGAGTATGAGATGATGATGACCAGTTTCAAAAAGCACATTTTTGTTTTCTCAAAAATAAAAATATTTTATCATTTTCGCTGCACGAACTACCTTGCCTACGTAAAACGAATTTATCGAACATTTTATTGATTTGAGTCTATGATGTATAAGAAATATTTGAACTCTTTTACTAAAATTTATTTCATTATAATATTAATATAAGTTTGGAACAAATGATTAAGTTCTGGATTTGAAAATGTTCTTTTCTTTGGAAAAAGAGGGATAAGCGTTGTAACGAGTTTCCTTAGGCAGGGTATGACTCAGCCAATCCAGGATCCGTTGCAAGAAAATTTTAATAAATAATCAGGACCTTCGGGGGGAATGGTGTTATGATCTCTTAGCTTTATTGGTTCCACTTTACTGGGCGGAAGTATGAAATGGCTGGGGCAAGGAAAAGGAACCAGCGAGGTGTCCCGACTTGTCGTGCTATTACCGGCTTGTTTTGTTTTCCTCGGTTTACTTGTACGTTTGGAACCTGCACTTCTTTTACGCTTTGAATATCGCGAGTACTGCAAGAAAGAACCGAAAACTTCGCCAGTGTCATAGCTGCCTTGGTTCATCCCTGGTTGGTATGTGAGTCCAAAAAAAAATAATCAAAAAATAAAAAGCGTCTCTCCGTTCTTCAGGGATGGCGATTAAGCTAAACCAGCACATCCCCTATCCGTAAGTCAATGGTCCTAAAAAGTCCTTCAGGGATGGCGATTAAGCTAAACCAGCACATCCCCTATCCGTAAGTCAATGGTCCCAAAAAGTCCTTCAGGGATGGCGATTAAGCTAAACCAGCACATCCCCTATCCGTAAGTCAATGGTCCTAAAGAGTCCTTCAGGGATGGCGATTAAGCTAAACCAGCACATCTCCTATCCGTAATGTCAAAAAAAAAGAGATTTTTCATATTGTCTGTAACCATTTACCTCCAGGCCGAAATGAAAGAATCTGCGCGATGTGCCGCTCTTTTATAGCGGGGATCTCGCTGGCTTGTCCTATTGCCAACATGTTCTATGTGTTTACATATGCTTATGTGTATACTTAGCTTAGGTTGGCTGCAGTCGCAACCTCAGTTGCAACTCACATGATCCTACTTATGTACAACTTAACCAACTTACATCTAACTTATTGCTATGTTTGTTCAAATGTCTACTCACAAGCACTCAGGTACCAAATCGCGTGATTCGATCACCGTTAGGTATGTGAGTGCTTGTGCACTGAGTTTGCATGTACTTTGTGTAGCTTATTACTATGTTTTGTTCAAGAGTTTACTCACTAAGCACTCAGGCACCAAATCGCGTGATTCGATCACCGTTAGGTATGTGGGTGTTAGTGCACTGTGTTTGCATGTGTTTTGTGTGTTTTTACATGTGTGATCGTGTCTTTGTACAATGTGTGTATGCAGTTTATGCATTATCGTATGTTTTTACTATTTCTTTCCCTACCTAAGTTCAATTCTGCTTGTTTTGTTTACCCTAACGGTGCTACTCATTCTGCGCATTTTTACACATAGCGATTCTTGCTGAAGTTTGTTTTGCATGCATAGATTTTCTACCTAAGTTCTATTCTGCTTGTTTTGCTTACCCTAATGGTGCTACACATTCTGCGCATTTTTACACATAGAGGTTTTTACTGAAGTTTGCTTTGCATGCATAGATTTTCTACCTAAGTTCCATTATGCTTGTTAAACATTTTGGGGATTTTACTTGTAATTATACTTTGCGTTTAGCCTTTGAGTACTTAACATTTTGAGATTCTACTTGGGTTCTTACCATATTGATTTCTTGCACCTGAGTTTCCCTTTTATTTGGGTTCTTGACTCCGCTATTACATTTTGAAATTTGGTTCTAAGTTTTTTCCTTTTAATTGAGTTCTTGACTCCGCTATTACATTTTGAAACTTGGATCTAAGCTTTTTGGTGTGTGTTATTATGATTCTAGCTGTACAAGGTATAGGTATGCGCTGTTGCGATTTTATCTTCACAAGGTATAAGTGTGTGATATTACGATTCTACATAGGCATATTCGCTATGCGTTTTATACCCTACGTTTGGTGCTGCTTCTATGGGCATATTCAATATGTATTTTCTACGTTTCTTTTTACATTGTATTATGATTCTAGCTGTACAAGGTATAGGTATGTGATGTTGTGATTTTATCTTTAGAAGGTATGGGTGTGTGATATTATGATTTTACATAGGCCTATTCGCTATGCGCTTTATACCCTACGTTTGGTGCTGGAGGGGGCTGCTTATCTTCTATTGAACCCCCACGGACGTGCACGGACAGATCGGACTGGCGGGTTGCCTGCTGGTGATAAATGTCTAAGGCGGACGGACTTGTATTTCGTAAGGAAGCAAAATCGCTTCCTTACAGCGTGTAGCGTGGATTTTTTTTTTGAAACTTCTATTCACTGGGTGGTTCGAAAAAATTTTTTCTGAATACAATGGAATAAGCATCGTTCATTCAACAACGATGAATAAATCTGTATTAGAATTATTTGTTGTTTTTAGCTGAAAGGAGATAAAAAATTTTGCCCAAAACAAAAATACGTCTGTTGTATCCATAGAATGTGTATCAATTTTGTTAATCTAGAACTTAGAGAATCGCATTTTGCTATGATCATTTACATATTACAAGAAAGTTGCACATTTTCTCGATTTGTAACTGAAACTAAGTTTGCTTATGTTAATAAGAGTATGAAATTAAACCGAATTATTTGTTCAAAATAGGGTTTTGATAGACAAAGCTACTGTGGTAGCTTGGACTGCAGAAGCCTAACTTTTCTACTCATTCACATATAATGATTTTCATGAAAAACCACCTATTATATGGTAACAAAATATAGGTTTTCGATATTTTGGGATGGCAATAAGTAACCAATGGTCTTCTTCCTTTTTCGTTATTCAGCAAATTAACACAACATTACATCAGTTGACGATAAGACCGATATATCCAGTAGACAAAAAAAATTCATTTAAATACGTCTCACAAATTTAAAATTTTTGTTTTAGTTCAGCTGTCTCTAGGTAAACAGTTTTGCTTAGAATTTATTTTATTCTCAATTCACTTTTCTTCTATAAATGCAGCTTTAAGCAACCAAACTAACACAAAGCGTGAACAATTTGCTTACGTCAATTTTGATAATTCTGAAAGAACGTTTTTCGGATAGCTTTTGCATATATATAGGTAAAAACGTCGAAATTCAAAAATGAAACCTAGTTAGTACTATGCATAATTAGTGCTTAGATTATTGCTACCTGCTGTATACGTTCAGTATAGTTTTTCATATAACAAAATTATCTGAAAGTTAACCAAACAATTCGACAGTTTCTTTTCCTGTGCCTCAAGTAACATAGTATGTTGCAATTTAGATAGATGCATCATAAGGCGAACACTACTTTCTGGGAACTGATACTCTAGCTAACTAGCGGTCATTTGGATGGTATACCAAATTTATTTCGAAACGATGAAGCGAAAATAAGGGGCAAATTTGATATTTGTAATACAATCAATAACAAAATCATACAAATGTAAATAAGAGCACAATTATATAAAATTTTTGATAAAATTGAATTGCTGGTTTAAGTGATGGTCGCGACAGGTGATATAAGCAATCCTTATTGACTTGTCCAATTAATTTAAATAAAAAAACTGAAATTAACAACAACACTCGACTCTGACACAACATGTTAAAGAAAACGGCAACTGAAGAATCCATCTTTTAGCTAACCAACTCTCATTTGAAAGCCCTTTGGTTGTGAGTTGCCTATGGTTTTCGTCATTCGCAATTTATGTAGAGCGTTCCGTGAACTTCAAAAAAAGAACAAGCGCGCTGTTCGGTGAAAGACATTTTATTTTTAAAGACAATTCTACTTAGTTGGATTAATTTCACAAAAACGACTCAATCGAATTTTATTCAAAAAAAATACATATAAATCAAAAATGACAAAACGGCCCTCGTTCATTTTAAAAATATTTATAATGTAAGTTGTTTTGTACGTAGTTTAATGTGTATTTGCTACATTCGGCCATTTTGAATTGTCATACGCGTCGGATGACGTCTGCCATTTTTTCAAGAACTCTGGTAGGGTAGTGGTAGTGGTTCTACGTTACCAATCTCTTCAACCTCATATCTATCATGATTAAGTGGTCTAATTATTTTATAAGGAACGAAATATTTTTGTTCGAACTTCAAACCAGATTTTGTACTGACCAACTTGTTTAAGGATACGAATCTTTCGGGTTTTCCAAACGTCGATGATTGCTTTGTTAATTTACCAATCACTTCTTCCGAACGGCAACTGCAAGTAGGACATAGCCAAAAAAAATTTAGAAAAAGCATGCACTATTGCACATAAACAGTGGTAACGGTTTTGCGTTCGTTCCATCGGTCCCAAACGATCAACATGATACGTTAACAAAGGTTTATCCGCCTTATCTATTGGATTCAATAAACCGTCTTTTTTGGCACTTTCAATGTCAGTTATAAGACAGTTTACGCAACTCTGTGCGATTCCACTCCACTTTCTTTGTTGTGTTTGAAATATAAAATGCTTCCGCGATTAAATCCTAATTGGATTATCTCTTGCTCCACCAGTAACGTATTATAAGGCGTTCCTTAGCGGGGTCCTCATATAATATATCTTCATATTCTATCTAGAAGCATAATTACTTTCTGCTATTTTCCTTATTGCTTTCGCCTAATCGTTTAACTTTTAGATTGGATTATACGACGTTTCAATGAATCTTCAATCAATAAGCAAACACTCGAGTGAGAGCAACAACATGTCGCATTTTGCTACCCGATCGTGTTCATCAAGAAGAGACATTCCACTCTTTATATTTGAAATCGCGTGTACCAATCCTTTGTAAACAGGTTGTTGTTGATCAATTAGTTTCCATATCTTTGTATGAATGTATAAACCATCGAAAATACTATTAGTTGGTCGATTTATTTCAATCAGTTTCGGTTGCATTAATCACTTGGTTTGTGGACAATATTGACACTTATATATTGCATAAAGCATAATTTATGATACATGTGTATCACGCACATATATATCACCATTTTTATTTTACCAATGGAACAAAAGAAAGGTAAGAATGTCGTTCTCTGAAACAGTTTAATCTCACTAAAAGAATTCATCCTAATTACTATATACCCTCTGGCTGGTACGACTTCCAAATTTTCACGTTAAGAAAAAAGAATAACTCGCCAGTTAGTCTTAGTTCCAACAGATGTATTAGTTTCCTTCCTTAGAAAAGTTTTCGAGAAAGTGTTGCACTTACGTTTAGAATGGTATGTCGAGTCCAAACATATCCTCATCAATCGTCAATTTGGTTTTAGACATTAAAGATCTGCCCAAGACAATATTATCACTTTGTGGTTAGTAATAAATTTAGGCGGTGAGTTATATTTTAGCAGAACATAAAAGCACATTGCATTATTTTTGATTATATAGATCAAGCGGCGTCGTGGAATTGCGATTCGATTTTAGAGAATGAAGTAAAAATGAACAAACCAATGTCAAACGATGCACAAAACGATGCCGCACAAATAGATGTGGATGTTTTGATTATAGAAGAGAGCGTTAATAGCTCAGAAGAAATGTTGGGTGAGAGAAAACTGAATCGCGAATTAAATTCAAAAAAAATTTTTAATTAAAAGTATTCTTCTTAGGTGATACAGAATATTCAGCGACGGGTGGTAAAAAGTTTTAGCACTCAACGTGAGTTAAAGGCTCTTCGTGAGTTACCGACAATCATAATCAGTCAAAAATGTTAAAACGTAAATATGAAGCTGTTTTGAACCAAAAAATTGATGAAATTTGATTTAAAGATTTATGCCTTCATATCTCTCACAAAACTCTATTCACTTTACTTTAGGACTTACCTCAGTCATTTAACAACTCCAGTCTTTTATCAGCTATATGTCATCGTCTTATTGACACCGCATGTTGAAATACTCCAATTTTTTCTAAATTGTATTACACATTCTTGCTATTCAGTCACATGTCATTTGTTGCGTGTCAATTTTTTTTCAATATGTAAACAACCATTTGGTTGCGCCCCGGTTTTTATCAATTTATAAACAACCAGTTGGTTGCGCCAATTGATATAATAAATTTTTGGGTTTGTATTATTTATAAAAAAAATTCGTGAATAAATGTGGCTTGATAGTAGTACAACATCATAAAGTTACAATTGAACTTAACTGAACTCTTAACTTTTCAACGTTGTACCAAACGTTAATGTAAATGTATATTAAAATAAAAGAAAATACTCTAAAATAAAAACATGCAATGACGCACACTCTAGCTGTGGTGGCATACTAGTGATGGTTGTCTTTATTCTCTTTGACCCTAGAGGTTTGAAAACCTTAAGGGAACGGTTTCTCATACGTAAAGATCTTTAATCGATGGTCGAGTATGAAAGAAAATGATGCAGTATATGTTACTTTTCTTGTCTTGTATTGCGTCAAGTTTGTAATGCATGTAATTTAAGGTTTTTTGTTTGGCTTTATAAATTTTTGTTTTCAATTTTACAACACGATAGATAGATATGTTCAATTGTACTATCAAATTTATGAAGGAAAATACATTTTTATTTTTATGCAATCCGCCTGAGTAGACGAAGGCGAGGAATCTCGACTAGCAAGTCAATGGTCGTGGGTTCGAATCTCAAGTGCGGTAGAGTTTTTAATAATAAAAGCCAATAGCCTTAGATGCTAGTGCTTTTAAGAGTTTAGTCTTAGAATTTATTTCTCTGGCGAAATTAATAACAATAATAATAATAATATTTTTATGCACATGTATTTTTATGTATTTTCATGTGACGCGGAGAAAGGAGAATAAATATTTCCAATATGTACATTCTAACAAGTGGTCGCTCATTTAATTCTCCTTTTTTTTTTTTTTTGGTATGTTGAACAGAGATGGACTAAGCCAATAGATTTGTGGCTTATATGTCCAAATAATAAACTGTTGTAATTTTTAGTCAAGATTATGTATAAACCGTAACAAAAAAATAAGAGCGGCCGTAATAACTGGAGTGAGCATGTTAAATGAAATTGTGTGTGTGCGAGTGTGTGTAAGTGTGCTTGTTGAGTTCTTGAAAGTCAGACAGTGTTGCAAACTTTGGCCGGAAACGAAAAGGAATGTTATGGTAATTGAAAATGATTGAACGCAAAAAAAAAAAGGAAAGAGGAGGAAAAAGAAAAATTCTAAAAGGATAAATTGTCGTTTCTAATAAAGCAAGTTAGTTCCCATCATCTCGATGACGTACATTTTTTGCTGCAAAGAGATCGAGGAGACAGCCATATAACTTGAAGAAGCTAAAGGAATCTCTAATGCCATCAAGCCTGTGAAATCTGAAGATTAGATGCTCAGCAGACTCAACAACATTGCAAACTTCATAAACATCACATGGTATAGCGCGAATCATTTTTAAACAAACTTTGTCATAAGTGTGACCACTCATGAGTCTATAAAGAATTTTGATTTCCCAGGAATTAAAAGAAGAAACAGAGAAGGGTTTGAATTGAAATGTGGGATTTAATTTATAGAAAAGACGATTGGATTTAACGCGCGCGATTACTTTAAATTCGTCGTTTAGCTGTTGAAGGATGTGGTCGCGAATTGCCCGAATTGCTTCATTGGGAGTATATTTGATGGACAAAATTGTCCCATCAACACGAGCTCTCCTAGCATGAAAGTCGGCTTTTACATTTAAAAAAAAGCCGCAGTGGCCAGGTACCCAAACGAGGTGACAGTCATCCACTTGAGATTCGAGCAACGTCTTGTGAATGTCAAACACATATTGATTTTCTGCATCTCTTTTATTTATTAGAAGTAGAGTAGACCTGCTGTCGGAAAAAATGACAAAACGTCTGATACCATCGGAAATAGCAACCATGTCGAATGGCGAGCAACTCAATAAAAGTAGAGGAAAGTTCCTCTTCCACTTTAACTCGAAGTATTGTTTCAGATAGATGTTTCACAACCGAGAAGCCAGATACATTATGTCCGAGGGAACCGTCAGTGGCATATATATCATATCCGTTGTTGTAATAAGAAAGGAGCTTTTCTTGGCATAACAACCTTATACAAGAGAAGTTGACATTTTGTTTTGAGGTAGAGATTGGTTCGAGAATGTTCATAAAGACTTTGCATTTGCTGGTAATGAAATTCAAGGGGGGAATTGAATCTAACTTATCAAAAATATGACGAAGTTTTTGATAGCAAAAAGTATAACTGCAAGTGACAGTGTCACTGAGAGATATAATTTCCTGAAAAAAGGAAGGATTTATCATCTTGACTTTAATTAACTCCTTAGCAGTGCAAATAAGGGCTCTTTCGGAAACTGGCCATTCACCAGATATAACATTGAGAATATGTTGAGGAGTTGAGGGGGTCAGTCCAGTACAACGCTTTAACATTCGGTTTTCAAATGCTTGTATATGTTTTTCAATACATTTTGGGAAATTGCAACATGTGGAATGTCCAAATTCAATTTTGGACCTAACTAGAGATTTGTAAACGGTCAAAGCATTTTTGGGAGGCAAGGCTGCCTGATTGTTTGCCATGAGTTTGATGATGTTGCATCCAGACTGACAATCTTTGAACGCCTTTTCATAATGCCCACGAAGGGTTAAGCTGTCATTTTAAATTCTCCCAAGAAATCGAAGAGATTTTACCTGATTAACTTGGGTACCTTTGATAAGAAGTCTGATTTCACGTTTAGAACCTTTGGCAAAATAAACAGTGTTTGTCTTTCTGGGGTTAAAATATAAATTAAGATCAGCGCATGCATCGAAAAACAAGTTCGCTTTCATCGAGAGGTTATTGAAAGCTGCTGGAAAAGATGAGTCCGCGGTTACGATTAGAAAATCGTCTGCATATTGAAAAATGTGAGGTTTGTCATCTTGAAGATCATGCAAAGAAGCTGCGTATAAATTGAAGAGTATGGGGCTTAAACAACTGCCTTGTGGGATACCACCGCATATTTCAACTTTTTCGGTACCCATCACCAACACACGCTTGGATAAAAAATTAAGTATCCACAGCCGCATTTGAAGAGGAATCGAAAAGTTTAGGAGAATTCTACCGAGCTTAATCAAGTTGACACAGTCATAGGCTTTGCTGATGTCCAGGGAGAGCATGACAACCTTTTTCCTTGCTTTTTTTAAGCTGGCTATGAGAAAACACAGTTCATTAACGCACATATTCGTAGATTTGCGTTTTTGATAGGCGTAAGACCGAGCTGGAATAATGTTCTTAGTTTTCAAGAAAGCAGTTAGTCTCTCCTTAACCATGAGGTTGATGGTCTTTATGAATACAGATATTAGTGAAATTGGTCTGAAGCTACTTAAATCATTAAAGTCTTTACCTGGCTTGGGAATGGGAACTATTTTGATGCAACGCAAATCAGAGGGTATAAAGTTGGTGGACCAGCAGTTGTTAATTGCATGCAAAAGCATGCTAAAGCTTCCTCCAGACAGTGCTGTGAGCATGTCATACTTGACTCCATCACAACCTGCAGCAGTAGCTCTCTTTCTGGAATGTAAAACATACATTAGCTCATGCAATGAAAAGGGTGTGTTACTGATACTACTAAAAGGAATTGAAGGCATTGTAATAGGATTAACAATTGGAATGTACCTCTTGAGTATATCTAAGTATTTTTTATTATCACGGTCATTCCATACAGAACAACCGCTTAATTTTCGACTAGAATGTCGATGACCATTGATATAATTCCAGAAGGAACGTGAGTTGCCGTTACCACATAACTCCTTAATAGCGATGGCTCTATGTGCCCTTTTCGCCTTTCTAACTGCAGACTTCCATTCTTTCAGTATTTTCATATATTCAATGTAGTTGGCTGGATTGGCATATTTACTCATTTTTTTTCTTGCAGCTTGGTATTTGCGGAAAAGTGTTGACAGGGAAGGATTCCACCAGGTTTAGGTGAGAAGGACTCAATGTCAGGGAAGTTGGTTCTGGCAGACATGATCACAGACTGAAAGGCACTTTGAATTGATGATATATCAGAAGGAAGATCAACTTTAGACAGACATAAGGAAGTGGCGTGAAATGAAATTTTCTATTTTCTTGACGGAATTGTTACAACTGTGGAATATAATGGGGGAGTGCTGACTTTTGCCAATGGAAACATTGGACGTGTTCCAGTTGAAAGATAAAATAGTTGAGTTCGAGAAAGTTAGATCCAAGACACTGCTCGCCGTGCGACCGCTCCGGTTACAGTGAAAAGTAGTATTGCCATTGTTTAAGACACTGAAACTGCTCGAATTGATGGCATTTACAAGGATTTTGCCTTTGTTGGTAGAGACTTGATCGCCATACAGGCGGTGTCTTGCATTGAAATCTCCAGCTAGAATCACGTTTTGTTCACCGTAAAGAAAGTCGCATAATCTCTGAATCTCATCACGAAAGGTTTGCACATCAAGACTGGGTGGAAAGTAGCATGAGGCTATGAAAAGATTCGGTTTCAGGTTGATGGTTTTGATGATGATGATGTCAACGGCAGAGTTATAGGGAATACGTCTGAAATTGACACCTTTCTTAACTAATATACTAACACCACCATAGCCATCATTTTGGCATTTGGTGGCTGAGGCATATTTCGAAACTTTAACTTCGAAACAATTTTCATCTTTCAGAAAAACTTCACCTAAGATACAAAAATCGATCTTGTTTGAGTTTAAGCAAAAATCTAGAAAAGATAAGATATGATGTTGAAACTTGAGAAAGAACCCCAGCGGATTTCCTCGCAGTACTGGATGCTCGAACGGGGCAAGAAATAGCACAGACAGACATATTTTCTTCAAATTCTTTAATAAGATTGTGAGGGATCATCGGACGGATACTTTCTTGAATCGCGTGAATTAGTCTTTCAAGTTCTGAAAACCGCAAATGAATGTTTGAAATTTTCGGTCCAAGAAGGTTCCAGGAGACTTGGGGGGTGTATTGGGAGAAGGCTTGGTGGGTGAATTGATAAGATATTTGGAGGGAACCAATTTCCTTTTGACGACAGCATTGTATTTATTTTTGGTTAAGATTTTGTTGGCATTTTGATTATCATCCTTGATTGAAATTGCAGGCGTGTTCTCCGGTGGAGAGAAATTGCCGTCATAAGTGTTGTCATCGAGACATTCGAAATAAATTTCGAAAAAATTCTCTTTGACCTCTTTATACGAAAGATTTTTAATCGCCATTATCCTGTTGATGTTTAATTCAGTTTCCCTATTAGAGCAACACTTATTGAGAGCGTTGTGCTCACCTGAGCCACAGGACAAGCACTTCATCGCCTCACAATTTACACACTTCGGAGACTTTCCACAGTTAAGGCACCTGCTCTCTTTGGCTTTGCAGAATTTAGATACGTGACCGCATCTGCCACACTTAAAGCACTGCTTTAAAGTGGGTACAAAGTATTCGACCGGCAGACCCTTTGAAGCCAACTTTGATGCTGGTTGTGGGAATCCACTCGTCTTTGTTGTTGGGATTTCTTCTTTGGAAACGGACAGCGGACTTAATCGGAATATCGGATACGGCGTTTTTAATTATATCATCGACACTATATGTGCATGGGATGTTTCGAATAACCCCAAATCTCTCAGTGAACGACCTCGGTGTGTACGCTTTTAAATGCTTTTTATTAAATTCATTATTCATAACAAAATTGTTGCCATTGACAGCGGAGCTGAAAAGAAGTTTGGCTCTACCCCTGCTGACAACTTTTAATTCTTTTAAGTCGTACATACCGAAATCCTTCAAGTAATCATAGAAATAGAGATTGGAGATAATATTGATGCGATTTTCTTCTGCGTCCGCGCACGTTTCGACAAAAACGACAAAATTGCAGTTTGAAAGGCAATCGCACAAATTAATCTCGACATTTGGGGCGCCAGTGGCACCCAAATCAGAGGGCTTGTCGGTAGCCTGTTTACTAGGCGGAATTAAAACCTTTGCGTTAGCCTCCCCGTTATCAGATAAAAGAATATTATTCTCACCCATTTTCGATCTCTTGGTGTGCCCAGTGGCGTTCACGTAAAAATTTTCAAAACAGTCTCTACTTGTAGTTATAGGATCAGACCCAGTCTCCATAGGGAGACGGGCTGATGTTGTTTTGGTTGTTATCACAGGGAACGCAAAAAAAAAAAATCACAAAGAAAAAACAAAAAATAATAATTGAATATATGTATTGCTTCTTAATTTTTCTCTCACGAGAGTTTCCTCCTCCTTCCCTCCTTTTCCTTCTTTAAAATTGTTTTCTTTGGTTATTTCATTACTTTATTAAACCTCTTTTCCTTTTTTCAAATATTTAAAATCTCTTCTTTTTTTTTTTTCACTAACACCGGTAAACACAAAAATTATCCAGCTGCGGTTTGCGGAGATGACGTGTTGTGTCGAGTGTGAATGAAATGCAAATGTACTTCTCCTTTAATTTGGCCAAATTCGAAGTTCGCTCATTTACTTACTCTCTTAAGGAACAAACTTCAAAGTTCACTCATTTATTTGCTTTCTAAAGTAACAAAATTCGAACTTCCAATACATTGCAAGTGGTACACAAAAAACAAAAACAAAATAGTGGAATTAGCAAAAACCAAAACATTGTGTTTTCCCTTTTCTCCTTAAATTGTTCGATAATTGCTGGTGAATTCTTAAACAATGAAGGCCCTGGACTGATAGAAAATTGCCTTACTTGCACGTAGGTTATGATTGCCACGTCTTTTATTAATTCTCGAAACATCTCGAAAAGGAGGAGATTTGCTCATTCTAAAAGGTACCTACAAGAATTCATAATGAATGTTGTGAGTTACAAACCATGTGTCACTGTATTTGTATTTGCGAGAATTTTCATGGAAGAAGCCATTCCTTGCATTTTACACTTATTTACACTTTGCTTGATTGCAATTTATATATGACATCGTCTCTTGACACCCTCGGGAAAATCGCGAAAAATTTTTATGGCTTTTGATACATCACCCTGAAATAAGTCACATACATGAATTGACTGTGGCGGCTCTATCAACGAACAAATAATTCTAAATTTTACATTAGTTCTGGAATGTGTATATTGGTTGTTTTTTCCATTATAGGCTCGTCTAATTGCTCTTCTAGTTTTTTATCTCCTCCAACTTTAGCTTTATTTCGTATTCGTTTTTTCCCTATTTTCAGTTTCTTATGTATGTCGGTTTTCAATATCCATTTCCGAAGTTATTTTCCTTAATTCCATCGCTTCTTTCTGTTGGAGTTATTTTTCGCAATGTCTTTCAATAAACTTTGGTTCATCTGAAGTTATAATTATATCTACTTGTTCCAAAACTTCATTGCCTATAGACACTGGACATGCATTATGTTTAACAACGTAAAACTTGACTTCGATATCGACATTATCTATGTTAACAGTTATTTTAAAATATCCAGCTGAATTCTTGATGTATCTTGATGTATTATTATTATTGATGTATCAATAGCTAAATCCAAAATTGGAGAAAACGTCACTCCATTTACTTTTATAATTTTAAAAACGCGATTATATTTGTTCGAGCTAACTTCTTCCATAATATTGTAATATGAAACACTTAGTGTTCACCGACTTAACTTTAGCTTTAAGGTTTGTGACTTTCACTTTTACACTTAAAACAAATGATAATTGTAGAGCTGCACTGCTTTACTGAACGATCTCTTCCCGGCATTTGGACTATTTCTTTGGAAAATAAATTGAATGTTCGGTATCAAGATTTTCTTTCGCTATGGTTGCATAGTGGCTGCTGTATGTCTCGTGCTACGAATTTTTCATATATCTTTAGTTTCTTTCTCAGATCATCTAAATCTTCAGATTGCAACAGAACGGGCTTAATCTACTTGAGATCAGGAATACCGTCCGAAAAGTAGTGAATTAAGCTTTCTTCGTTCAGCCAAATTGGTTTGGCTATTTCCATCAAAGTATGCAAATATTCGCAGAAAAACTTTCGTTCTGTTTTCTTGTGGTTTTGCAGCATACGTTGGATTTCTGCGGATGGTAATTTTTTACCACAACTTTTAAAAGGTTTAAACCTTGTTGAGAGCCAGTGCATAATTTAGCTGCTTCTTTCTGCTGCTTTGACAGATGTAAGAGAACATTTCTCACATCTTTTCTGCACACATAGAGCACATAAGCTCGATAACCAAATTTAACTACGCTATACGCACTCAGTGTCCTGAATTATTATCATTATCACATAGGCGAAGAACAAATACGGCTGATACTATACTTTTAGATACGTGATTACCTCCCTGTTTTACGTCAAACAGCTGTTTTTTAACGTATCTGGATTTTCATAGTACATATGTGTGCAAATTATTATTATTATTAAATCAAGAATGTGGCTTTTAAGGAATTTTTGTGCTTTGAGAGGTTGTAGCTGCATTTACGTTCATACAGTGAGCCGTTGGCTGTCCTCCTCTTTAAGCGATATAAGTAAATATAATTCTAATTTTCAAATTATAACCAAGCTGAACAAAATGCGTGCAAACCCAGTCGTAAGGAAATTAAATACTCCAGAATTTCGCAGCATATTCACAGACGAATTAAAAACTCTAGTGGGTATATTCTGCAAATACAATTATGAGTTACGTATAGCTGGCGGGGCAGTACGTGATATATTAATGGAAATAACACCAAAAGATGTAGATTTTGCGACGACTGCCACTCCGGAGCAAATGAAACAAATGTTTACTTTAGAAAAGATAAGAATGATAAATCCTAAAGGTGAAAAGCATGGCACGATCACTGTCCGAATAGGCGATAAAGAAAATTTTGAGGTGACCACATTACGCATTGATGTAGTTACTGACGGACGGCATGCAGAAGTTAAGTTCACCACCGATTGGCAGCTGGATGCTAACAGAAGGGATTTAACCATAAACTCCATGTTTTTAGGGTTCGATGGTACTCTTTACGATTACTTCTATGGTTACGAAGACTTGCAGCAAAGACGTGTGAAATTTGTGGGTGATGCTAATAAGCGAATAAAAGAGGATTTTTTGAGGATTTTAAGATACTTTCGCTTTTATGGGCGCGTAGCTCCTGATGCTGGTAGACATGATGAATTAACTTTGAAAGCCATTAGAGCTAATGCGCAAGGCCTTGCCAACATAAGCGGTGAAAGAATATGGGGAGAATTACAAAAAATGTTGCTGGGTAATTATTCGGAAGAAATAATGCTTGAGATGATAAACTCCGGATTAGCCGTGTATTGTGGTCTCCCTCTGAGGCCAAATGTATTAGAATTTAAACGTCTCTGTTTAGCGTTGAAAGACTTTGAAAACCCTCATAAGCCCATACTTTTTATGATTTCGTTAGTGCACTCCGTGGAAGATGCAGTAAAAATGCATGAGAGATTAAAATTCTCAGCATTTGAAAGAGACTTAGCATTCTTTATAACACAACAACGAGAAAAGGTAGTTTCTTTAGCACAAAAAAGCTTTCAAATTTTTCGTAACTCTAATTTTAATTTAGGTGGATGAGGATTATGTGTCTCTAAGAGATTACCAAAAGTTGTGCTTGCAGACCTATATCCGACGGGACTTCGTAGAAGAACTATTGAAGTACAAGCACAAAAGAGAATTGTACGATAAGTTAAGATCCTGGCGAATTCCTCCGTTTCCAGTGAATGGCAATATACTGAAGGATAGGGGATCTATCCCGACCAGAAAAATTGGTTTGGTTTTGGCTCAATTAAAATTAATTTGGGCTGACAGTAACTTTCAATTAAGTAGCGAGGAATTGTTAGAAAAACACCTACCGGAAGTTATGGAAAACCTGGTCACACCGCCCCCGTCGCCAAATTATAAGAAAATCAAGAAAATTTAGTAAAATAAAACTGAAAGATTATGTATATAAATTTCTTATTGTTATTATTCTTTCTTAATCTATTTATTTTATTTATAAAATATGTATATGGGCCTTTGAAAACCGGCTTTACTATGATCAGGTACACCCATTAACTCACAACTCTTGAAACCGACTTCCGCACTTAATAAGTAGGTATGGAAATCCTGGGGAAAAAATTCAATAGCCCGATAATTATGATATATGGTATCCTAAAAAATATATGAATGTTGTAATCTTCCAATCAATTTTTAAAATAGGCCGTCGTGGCGTCTTTTGTTAAAGGCTTCTATTGGAAATGGAAGTTGAATGGATATGCGGAAGTCTTAATATTTTTGAAATGAGAATGATGACCTTCAAAGTTTGTCTCTTTTTTTTTTTAATAGAAGTTAGTTCACGATTTCAATTTAATTCTAGATGGTAACAAAGCGATGTTTTAAAAAAAGACGCTAGACATGGCACAGACAACATTTTTTTACTTACCGTAATTCTCTTACGTTTAGCATAGTTGTTAAAACATTGGGCTTCTAATATTAACACGCCTTGAGGTTTCAATTGCAAAAACATACGCCTAAAAGTTTGCTTTATTCCTTTATCCCCAAAATTCAAATGTATCCACTTTGTTAATGATAAACAAAGTATAATTTCGAATTTCGGCTTCTCTATTTCCAGTAAGACATCATCCTTTAAAACGTAATTGCCATGAACGAAATTTATATTGAAAGGAAATATTTCCATTCTTTTACTTTCATTATCAAAAGGCAGCAATTTCTTTCGCCTGTTTAAAGCTTTAAAGGCTTGATCAATGAGGTGACGATCTATATCCAGACCTATTATAGATTTCACTTTAAATCGTCTGGCTATTTCTATCGTTAAAATGCCAGTATTACAGCCTATATCTAGCACACTTTTCTCAGTAAATAAATCGCAATATGCGTTAAACACATCTAGGCGCACATCATGGAAAACTTTGTCCATGTTACGGTAACCATAGTATTTGGAATAATTACCATAAATAAACTTCTGCTTACATTTCTTTGGCAGAATCGCCGATTTTTGTTGAAGACTCTCGTTTAATGGGCGTATATCCAAACGTTTTCTTGGACTACATCTTTGTTGAACGCTACCACTCGGTACGTCTTCTTTACTAACTTTCGTAATTTCTGCACTGTTTTTATTTTCAGTTCTTGGTTTTTTAGCCGGAGGTTCTTCTCTTAAGTTTTCATCCCGCTTGTGGATTTCTGTCTCTATGTGGGTTTGCGCAAATGACAAATCCATCTTTCATGAAAACTACTTAATAAATTATTAAATAGATTTTTGCAAATGCAGTAATACTTGAAAAGTTTTTTAAATTTTTTATTTCCAAGTTACAGCTGACTCTATACGCCTCTTCTTCTTCTTAGGTCGCAAAAGCTCAGTAGTGCTATCGAGTTATCAGAATGTTTCGAATTTCTAGTAAATTAGACGTTGAAAATAGGTTTGAAACTTTGAAAATCAATTTGAAAATTACATTTTCTTAAATAATAAAAGAAAAAGAGATAAATATTTTTGTTCAACAATTTCTGGCTTGTTTATTTAGCAATTGGTTCTGCAACGCGAAATTATGTTTACTCTAGCTGTCTTTCACAGTTTGGTTAAATACTAATCCATCATTCTAATAATGTATTTTTTAGAAATTATTGGAAAAGGACACACGGTAAATGTTTATCCATATTACCAGACCAAACGTGTCCGCCGTGGGCTTGGATAATCTAAGGAATGAGTAACGGGGCTGACACATTAGGTTCGCTTATATTCGCAGGGCTGGGAACATCATTTAAATTACAAATTTTTCATAAAATCAGAAATAAATTTAACTTATACGACCTTAATGTACATATTATACGAAGTTATATATTGTAAAGTAGATCCGTCCTTTGCGAATTTACATTATTTATTGAACTTCTTTTGAAGTAAAGTTCGCAATACTGAATTGCGATTTTTTGGACGGCATAGGTTTCATTTACAAATTACTTACGGTAACTTATATTTACAACACTAAGTCTCGTTCTGGTCTTTCCAATATTGCAATTCAAATCTCTCGACGCGACTTCCCCGACTCACTTTCAACTCAAATTTCGACTAGTTTACGGCTGACTTTGCTTTCCGCAAATATTCTGCTTATATACCGTGTTACAAGCAATTTACCCTTACCTAAATTCATCGCAACATTTTCAATCCGTTAACCCATTCCTCCGTTAAATTTCTGCAAATTGTTAATCTTTTCGCCAGACGCTTGATGCGGGTAAGATGCCCTGAACGTACACTTGGTTTTTCACTTCTTTAGAATTTAGCTTCTTAGAAAATCGACTAATTTTCATGAAAATTGAAATCATCATAAATGCTATTTTCGTAACAATATAATTACAAATTTGTAAAAATTTAAAAAAAGCATTTATAAAATTTGCAAATTGAATGTGCCTCTCAGAGGTGAAAACATAACCGAAGCTTCATTACGTTTACAGCCTAACTTTGATTTTTTCTTAGTGGACAAAAACCTTTCAGCTACGATGTCAATACTTCAAATGAATGTTCGCCAGTGCTCCGAGAGGAGCAAAGAAGCATCGTTTTGCACTTTAGTTGAAAAGATTGGTAGAACGCCTATTAGCGGAGCAAGGCAGCTTAAATGCATTGTCACATATTCTGTAGGATTTGAACATAACATTTTAGAAACATATAAAAACGAGTAGGCATATGTTCGAGGCCAATAAGAATGTCCAAAGGGGTGGGTGGAAAACCTGGAATCCAAACTATACATATGGTAAAGTCCCCGCGGCTACTTCACTCAGCTTACCTCCCACTAACGAGTTTGTAGACGTCACGTCGCTATCTTTTAATGGCGCTTAGTGTTCCATCTTCCCCTTTAACTAATAACTCTACGATAGTAAACTATAAGTTATTACTTCTACTGTTAGCAATCAGATAACAAATTCCGCAAATTTCTAATACTATCAAGAATGCTACGAAAAATGGCCAACGTAGTTCCTCTCAAGTTAGTTATGCGGATGCGACAAGAATATCTCCTCTTAGTGTCTCGAAAACGGTCAAGTCTCTAAGAAAGAAAAATAAAAAATATTTATCCGTTCGGGGCTCTTCTTGTGCAATTGGAGAGCGAAAAACTAAATTTCTTCTTTTACTCTGTGACCATCCTTTACCAAAATATCGGGAACCTAAATCCAAAAGTTGGTCTAATTATTATCAGTTCAGAATATTCGGCTTTGGTTTTCACTGAAACCTGGCTAAAGCCTGCACTGCACTCGTTAGATCTTTGCGCAACACGTTTCATGTTTTTAGAAAAGATCGTCTAAACCGTCGCGTCTTAATCGCCATATCAGATGTGTTCCCCTCGCATTCATATTCCTGCCTCCTAACGAGGTGAAATTTTTTGTTCGTGTGAAAATTGGCAATATATATAAAACGTACTGGTAGGGTCACAGCGTTGGGGGATTTTAGTGGCTGCGGTGCCACTTGATGTCCTAGTATCAAGGCAGGCTGCATGGTTCCCACTTTAACTTTTGAAAAAACCATTGCGTTTTTCAATAAATTATATAATTGAAATCTTCTTCAATGTAAACATTAGTTGTAATGGGAGACTCTTAGTTCTTACCTTTGCTAATTTCCTTGAAATAATTGTTAATCGCTGTCTAGAATTTCAATCTCACTCGTTCAATCATATTAGTAAAGCAAACTTCACTTGAGAATATGAAAATCCTAATTTCTCGACTTTGTACACTTAACTATTTCCGCCTTCGTTTCGATTAGAAAACCCTCCCCTCGAAGCACTTGCCAGCCATAGTTAGAAAAACAGTTATATGCTATAAAAATTGGGAAAAAAAAACTTTTCAAAACAAGTACTGCCCACAACAATTTCATCTACTCTACTGTAAGGCACAGCTTTAATCTCGTTAACACTATCAAAGTTATTGCAGATAGCTTCAAACGATAAAATCTTCGTTTCTTACTAATCCTAAACAATTTAATAAATTTGCAACTCCAAAGAGTCTCAATATATACCTCATCGATGTCGTTTAATAGCTCTGACTCCTTTGAGTATATAAAAACAGTAAACACTGTATCCATTTGGAATTTGATTATTTCTGAAATTGACCTACGGCTAGTTTTAGGGTCGATGATATGTAATTGTGCGTTAATATCTTATGGCATTCCGTTATGTGTACTGAAGTCATGTTCCGACGAACTATATGATCTTATACCTACGATGTTCAATCTTTCTTTGTAGATAGGGTTTTTCGCTTAGTGTCGGAAGCGCAGCTTTCTTATTCTTATTCAGGAAAGCGAAAGCAGGCGTCTAGTTGAGAACAAGTTGAATGTTTGATCCAAGTTGTTTGAACGAATTGTCAGTCCAGTCAGTCTGCATATCAGCACTAAGTCTTCTATTTCTTCATATCAATCGTTACGAACTTGTTAGCAGTTTATTGCCGTGTTTTCATGGCTTTTCCTAGTGGCTCTCACATTGATGTCATATATGAAGACTTCAGTAAAGCCTTTGTGTTAATTAGCCGCAAATTATTGATCTTTAAACTTCAGGGCTTCGCTTTTTCTTTATACCTCTGGGAGTAATTAGGCTCTCATAATAAAAAATTTAGAGTTCTTTTCACCTCTACCACATCTGATGAATTTTCCGTGAAGGGAGATGTCCCACAAGGGATCCACTTAGGCCCCTTGCTATTTATCTTATACATCAATGACTTCTCCTCGGGGATTAGGTCCAGCCGAATCCAGATATACGCTGACGAAGTGAAATTGTTTTTCTCTTTTAATACGGAATCGCAGTCTAATTTTCTTCAGCCGGATCTAGACAGCTCAAGTATACGGTGCTCGTAAGGTTTTATGGAATGAACCCTAAAAAAATGCAAGAAACTTTCCTCCTCTAGACGAAATTCCTTTTTTAATGAGTATATCATTAATTCACAAAAATTGGATTTAGGAGTATTATTTGACCATAAAATTCGATTTGATTCGTTGAGCCATTTATAAATAAAGCTAGATCCTTACGTGACTTTATTAAACGGTGGCCGGAGAGCTTGGCCCATATGTTAAGAAAAGGCTTTTCATTAATTTGGCGAGACCAACACTTGGGTATGCCTCAGTCGTATAGTCTCCTTCTTATAGGTGTCGTATAGCCTTTTCTTCCGTTATCTCTTTACCAAATTTTGCTGGTCTTACCCTCATGAGAGAAGCGTAAATTTTTTATTCTAAATGTTTCCTTCTTACTTTAATTAATAGATGGCACTATTGAGCTGCTGGAACTGTTATGTGAGATAAACTTCAATGTTCCTCGTCACTCTTCTAGAGACTTTACTTCCATAAAGTTCAGTCAACGTAGATATAATATAAGCATTCCCATTTAGTCGTTTTGCAAAAATCGAAATGATATGTATTCCTCTGTAATAAGCGAGCTCGTACTCAATTTAACTGTCGAAGAAACTAAGTATGTTCACTATAATTGATTGCCAAGCTTTTTGAATGTTTGCAGCGATTTAGATGTTGAGTCCCTACTCGCCTATACAGCCCGGTTGAGAGTGTGAGTCTTGTGAGTGTTGGATATTTAATGAACATGGTTTCTTTCTCTCGTTTATTTATAGATTTGGTTTCTATTTTTCGTTTTACACTTTTGTTATTTTATAGTAGGTAGATAAGATTTATTTTTAATAGTTAATCTAATTCGTCTCTATATATAGGTTAGCAGAATTACGTGTGCAAATAGAAAAATAAAAAAGCTGTCAAGCTTTTCTCGTTTCACCCGAATTGGACAAAAAAACGCTGCACATCTGGTAGCATTTAAACCCAACAGAATACAATACACATAGTGAACGACCGAAGGTTGCCGGGAAAGTCGGTGCCTGTTATTCAACCTTCATGAAATAGTGTGTGAATCAGGTACTGTTTGCCGTTCCTTTACAACCAAATCCAAAGGGAAAATTTATCAAACGCGGCTTTGTAAAAATGAAAAAAAATTGTGTCTTCGTGAACACTGCCTTTGAAGCTATAATCGACCCGAAAGGCCTATTTAAAAGCAATGAAAACAAAATGAATGATGGATTCGACATCACCACACCAGAACCGCTGCCATTAGATGGCGAATTGCTAAAGCTAAATAATGCAATTTATGGATTTTATTTTGCTTGCTAAGTTTATCTAAGCCTGACCAATTCAGCTTAAGATTGTTAACCATAAGATCAAAACGAAAATAAGTCTGAAGTTTTGAAGTAATTTTTAATAAAAGTCTAATATTTGCATAAAAATATGTAATATTATATTCAAATCTTAAAACTTGAATTTTTTAATTTAAAAACAAATGTTTACTTCATAAGTTTTGATGAAAATATCAGAAATGTACTGCAAATTCGAACAATTTGTTGCTTTAGCTTTTAATACTTTTGGCCAAAGGATGAGAAAATTATATTCATAGTGCTGCTGTGACGATTATGCTTTATTCTGCAAGTCCAATTATTATATAAAATATCGTATTGGTTCATGTTGAAATAAGTAAGTTTTGACGTCTTAGTAATGACGCGTCTTCTGTGCCATTTTAGGTGCAACACAGTATTAAAATTGTGACTATTTAAATTTGTGAGAATGAAATCAAGAACTCGTGACGCACAGTGCCATTGCGAACGCGTAATAAATTGGTTAAAATATATTTCTCTATTGGAGAAATGCACAAAAAAGCATTTTCTATAAAAAAAGGTGCGAAATTTATTATAATGGGAAAACATGTCTATGATGCAATCATCATGGAAGACAGTTTTTCGAACCTTCATGCAGTTAAATTCGTACAATTTTCACAATTATCTTCAACGCGTTCACTACTACTGCACACAAATATATCACATGTATATGATCTGTGGTCAATTTCGATAAACATGTTTAGTTATTATTTATTGAAAAACGATTATCAAAAGGCAGCAAAAAAAGTGCATATCATTATGCTTGCCATGTATACTGTAGTAACCGGAGATTTTAATCGCGGTTTATTCCACCCGGGTAAGGTCTTTAACGTACGAGCCAAGTGCTCCAGAAATAGTCTCTCTCTATTGCAGACATAAGTGTTTACCGACTCGTTCTAATATTCAGCAACAATCTACTGCACTTATCAATTACTTTCTCATAAGCGAGAAACTCACTTCCGTACAATATTTCTAACCTGTTGACGCGCTGGCGTCAACGCGAAGTCTATAATAAAAACTTTAATAAAGTCAACTGGACAATATCCTGTATCTGATTCCCGATTCTAAATGTTCATCTGGTAATGGTACCTTTAACTGAGCCCATCCACATCTTGTATGAAAAATCGCACATCGCCTATAAACAATATCTTCGGTCCCTTGATGGTATTGCCTGGCGCATCTGTTGTAAGTTGCGAAACCTCGTAAGAGATAATACAAAGGTTGGTATGAGGTGTGTTCTTGTCGATATGTATTTAACAAAAGTCTTTGACAGAGTTTCATACACTGCGCTTATTTACAAATTGTATTATTGACAAGTTGTATCATAAACTCAAATTTTCTCAAAATGCTTGCAAGCTTATGTGGTCATATATTTCGAATCGTAAACAGTTTGTTGCTACGAATGACTCAAACTCTTGCCTCACTGAGATTATGCCTAGTGTACCACAAGGTTCCATTTTGGACCTCCTATTGTTTAATCTCTTCGTAAATGACCTTTCGCTTTTTTCGTGTCCACAGATAATATCTTTCCATTTTATGGAGAGAAGGTAAGCATTCGTTCGATAACAATATTATCGAGTCTTTAGTAATTTTTAACTTCTGGATGATAGAGAATATTCTTTGCATTAACTACAGCAAGACTAAAGTCTCATTCTTCAATATACAAGTTTTTTGTAGATACAATGCAATGTCATGCGGTAACCCTTGAAGGAAACCTCAACTTTAGCCCCCACATTGACAATGTGTCTGCTAAAGTTTGCGCTACGCTCCGATAACTGTACACTCTGAACCTATATTTGCCTTTACAAGTCAAATATATAACTGCGCATTTATTCTTCATGACGCATGTTCACTATTGTATTCAAATCTGTCTGGGTGCACAAGATGCAACATAGATAGGCTTCGAAGTGTTTTTAATCGTATAACACGCCTTGTTTTTAGCGTCAAACTTACAGACCATATATCCCCTTTGTTTATGCTTTCTTAAAATTCTCCTTTCCCGGCTATCTAGAATTCAGGTTGCTCATCTACTTCTATAAAATCATCCAAACTTGATCTCCAAGCCTTCTGATAGAACAGCTACAGTTCTTTATATCAAATAAAAACTCTTTCATTTTAATACCACGTTTGTGTAACTCATCAGCCAGCAGATCTTTTACTTTATAAACCGTCATATAGCTTCTCCTCGGCCAATCATCCGCTACATTCGCCAACGAGATAAATACGGATTCAATGGCAAAAGCTAGACAATAAGGAGAACCATCAAGCGCAAGGGTTAAAATAGGCATTAAACGATCGGCAGGCAACGCGAAAGGGGTCATTGAACCATTACGAATAGAAAACCCACCAGGTACGTCTGCTTTTCAAGTTTGGAAGGTATATAAACTTAAGACGACTGTCGTAAGGTGGCAATGGTACTGACGAGTTCCATCTCTAGCTCCGTAAAGCTATTTTAAGAAAGTCCCTTGCAAATGCTCAGTTTGATCAACTGTTTGCCACCGCCCTACAATAGAATTCTCCAATGTAACCCTAACAAGTGCGGTAAACAGCCTTTAATAATGTGATGGCCGTTAAATTCTTACCATCAACGCAACCCGCAGAAGAACTTTCGCTTTGCTAACGCAGGCGCAAGCCTTTAAATTAAAACTCAACTTCAGTTCGCGTATAACCCAGAAACCAATAAGATACCTAGATAAAAAACGCATCATAGACTTTCATTTCGAAATTAATTCACTTTCTTTGTTCGTTAAATTATTTTAATAATTTTCTAAGTTTATATGGTTTCATTTTATTTACTCAATGTCATACCTGTACTGTTATATTATTTCCACCTCTTTTTTATTTTCCTTACCTTGCCATAACTTTTACTTATTATTTTTTAGATAGATTGTAAATAAAGTATGTAGTAAAAAAGGAAATCTAGACAAGACAGCAAGTTTAAGGTGTAATTGTGTGATATTCGAGCTTATTTCTCCAACTTGGTCTGTAACCATACGCTTTATAGTGTGTATTGAAACTATTGGAAATATAATTCGACCTGGAACCTTAGCAGTACGATCAACAGCTAAAATAATTGCGGGGCATCTTTTATTAACTCTTTTAGGAAATACTGGACCATCAATAAATTTATCCTTAATTTGATTATTAATTTTTACTCAAATTGCATTATTAGTATTAGAATCCGCTGTAGCTATAATTCACTCTTACGTTTCTGCTGTTTTAAGAACACTATATTCTAGATAAGTTAATTAATGTCAACACATTCTAATCACCCTTTTCATCTTGTAGACTGTAGTCCTTGGCCTTTAACAGCTTCTATTGGGGCAATAACTACAGTTTCCGGTTTAGTAAAATGATTTCACCAATGTAATGCATCATTAGGAAATATAATTAATATCTTAACAGTTTATCAATGATGACGGGATGTTTCCTACAGGATAGTAGGCATGCGTTTGTTCTAATGTCGGTTGACTGACATAAATATGTATTGAAGGAGAAAGCGTGGGACTTTTATTGGATTGGAGTTTCGATTATGCTTATGCAATTGATTCCACACGTTACGTGCCAGTTGATAACTGCTTATGTTCATATGCAACTTTCGCTGTTTATATAAATACTCCCTAACCGTAGTAGCCCTACGTGCTCTGCGCCATCGTTCAATACAATTTGAACCTTTTTGTAATAATTCAGATTGCCTGACAAACTTTCGTCCTGCTTTGTAGAACTTGCGGCAATTAGTATAGGTATTGCACATGTGGCCCAAACAGGTTATCGTAAGATAGCCCTCGCAATTAACAATAAGTCTAGCATCCAAATAATCTAAAAAAGCAAGAATATAACCAATCTACTAAAATCTTAGGTGCATTGTATTTTCCTCTGTAACTGAACTATATCTTATTTGGAAATCAAGCCACCTTGGCCTTCCACACCCTGTAAAATGGTCTTATGTAATCCTTATTCTCCTCCCTAAAACGTTCGGAGTCAAATTGTTGGGATTTTCATAATATTCAGGATCCCGATGTGTACCAAGAGCTGGTATCAAAATAGCGTCACTTTTTCTAATTTCCAACTTTTGGCCAGTTTTCAGCTCATAAGTTATATCATCGGTACACATCCGATCCATTGCAGGGGCGACACTCCATTTGCGTAATGTCTCGGAAACTACCATATCCATGTAATGCTTATTCAGTATTACTTTGTAAGTTAAGGGTTTGCCATCCAAATTTCGATCAACATCCTGAGTTTCTTGTAAGAGTTTTTCTTGAACATCTGGATTTTCTATAACCTCATGGGCAATCAAACATAGTAACGAGGCAGCAATCTCGAAACCAGCAAAGAAAAATAAAGAGCATTGCCCCACTTGCGGTTATGTGATTTCAAGTTCACTTTTTAACATGCCTCTTGACTCCATTTGCATATTAATCATATCTGGCCTTATAATATGATTTTCTTTACGATATTTCATCGCATCCAAGACTAAATGCATAAAGTATTCCGTTGACTTCTTATTAAATAACCAGATTCCTAAAGCTTTATAGAAAGCTTGTTGCATAAACCTTTTAACATTGTAAGGAAGCGATTTTGCTTCCTTACGGAATACACGTCCGTCCGCCTGAAATAGCTATCCACAGCGAACCACCTGACAGTCCGAGCTCTCCGTAAACGTCTGTCTGGTGTAATAAAGCATGAACAACCTCCTCCAGCATAACTCAAGAACTCAAATGTATAAAAACATAGATTTAAGAACTCAATAGGTATACAAGCATTAGTCAAGAACTCAAATGTATAAACGCGTAGATTCAAGAACTCAATAAGTATTCAAGCAGGATTAAGAACTCAAATGTAGGAAGGGGTGAGTAAAAACTCAAAAGTATAAACACAAGTAAAATCTCAAGTTGTTTAATAGCAAGATTAATGACTCAAATGTAGGAATGGCTAAGTAAAAACTCAAAAATATAAACCCAAGTGAGAATTCAAAATGTTTAACAGCAGAAATAAGTATTCAAATGTAAATGAGTATGCAAATATAAATAAGTAGGCAAATGCAAATAAGTATTCAAATGTAAATAAGTATTCAAATGAAGAGAAGAACTCAAAGGGAAATTAGAATTCAAATGTGAATAAGAACTCAAATATAAATAAGTACTCACTAAGATCTCAAACGTAAATAAGAACCCAAAAGTAAATGAGAATTCAAATGTGGAAAGCATAGGTTTAAGAACCCAATCTGTATTAAAACATAAGTATAAGAACACAACCCGACTTATACAATTAAGTAAAATCGAATCGGTATGAACGCAGTAGGATACACGCACACTCACATGAGCTCAAACATACACAGAAGCTACAGCAGCAATGCACAAGGTTTAGCACCGTTAAGTCACATTGAATCTTCAAATAATGTACAAAGCTGATAGCACCGTTAGGGCAAACAAAACATGCAGAACTGAACTTAGGTAGAAAATCTACACATGCAAAACGAACAAACTTCAGCAAAAATTTCTATGGGGTAAAATGCGCAGAATGTGTAGCACCGTTAGGGTATACAAAACTTACAGGAGTAAGTACGTAGGTAGGAAAAATAAGAACTTACGACAATGCATAAACTGCATACATAAAATGCACAAAGGCACGATCACACATGTCAAGCACGTAGAAACACACAAAGCAAAGCGTATGCAAACGCAAAGGCATAGTAAGGCACAAGCACTCACGTGCCTAAAGGTGGTTGAATCACGCGATTTGGTACCTGGGTGTCTGTTGAGCAGACATTTGAAGAAGTATAGTGATAAGCTAGACGTAAGTTGGTATTAAGTTATGTATAAGCAGGATCATGCAAGTCGTAACGAAGGTTGCGACTGCAGCCAATCTAAGATAAGCATACACACAAGCATAGTACCTCAAGGCATATATAAACACATAGAACATGTTGGCAAGAGGACAAGCGAGCGGGACTTCAGCTATAAAAGAGCAGTTCGGCACACAGATTCTTTCAATTTGGTGTCATAGCTGCCTAAGGTAAGTGCGGACGGACAATTTGACAAGTCAACCTTTTTCTTTATTATTTTATTCTGACTTACAGATAGGGGATGTGCTACCTTAGCTGTTAGTCGCCAACCCTGAAGGACTTGCAGGACAAATGACTTACGGATTGGGGATGTGCTGACTTAGCTGTTAGTCGCCATCCCTGAAGGACTTGCAGAACCACTGACTTACGGATAGGGGATGTGCTGACTTAGCTGTAAGTCGCCATTCCTGAAGGACTTGCAGGACTACTGACTTACGGATAGGGGATGTGCTGACTTAGCTGTTGGTCGCCATCCCTGAAGGACTTGCAGGACTACTGACTTATGGATAAGGGATGTGCTGACTCAGCTGCTAGTCGCCATCCCTGAAGGACTTGCAGGACTAATGACTTACGGATAGGGGATGTGCTGACTTAGCTGTTAGTCGCCATCCCTGAAGGACTTGCAGAACCACTGACTTAAGGATAGGGGATGTGCTGACTTAGCTGTTAGTCGCCATCCCTGAAGGACTTGCAGGACTACTGGCGTTACAACATAAATCTTAAAAGTTTTATATTAGTTTTATTTTCCAAACAGTTATGATATATTCCAATATAATTTCAAAAGTCTCTCCATCCCTCTCCTTAAAACCGCAAAATTAAAAAAATTAGGTTCTCCCATCTACTAAACTAAACCGCTGAACCAAACACACCCACAAAACAATACATGGTCTTGTTTTCCCAACGCACTGTGCAGCTTCCATCAGTGTCGCTATTCCAATAGCAAAAACTGGCTGTGTGCGAACCAGCTTCGTTCTTTTGTAATTTTCCTGTGTGCACAAATACAAGAAATTTTGAATTTTGTATAAATGTAAGAGTATCCACTTTCTTGCCCATCAGATAGAATTCGTTATTATTATTTTCGAATGCATTACTTCCAAGCCGAACGCGATTTTTAAAATGATATAAGCTTCATGGGTTATTAAGAAAAATGTATTCTTCGAAGTTTTACTGCACTTTTTTAATACAACGTATGGGCTACGAAAACTGGATTTTTGTTTGTTACCTACAAACAGCTGATAAATGCGATAAATGTTTGCGTTATTTATTTATTTTGCGTTTCGGTTTATTCTCAATTTATAAACACAACTATTTAGTTGCGTTCCGGTTTAATCTCAATTTATAATAGGGGTTTGCTCATAGAATCGTTAAGAAGTACAGCGGAAATTTTAATATGGGGTGATCAACATGACAGTTCTTTTTTCGAATAAGCAGCACTTAATAACTCACTCTTTATAATTATGTAATAATTATTTTCCTTTTTCCAGCTTTTTCTTAGAGAAAAATATGTTACCATACTTTTTGCATATAATGCATCAAAAAAGTGGAGGTTCCAGTTTTGTATGTGTTCAATTATTACAAACTTTGAATATGTAGATTGATACTGACTTAGTGAAACATTATAAGAATTATTGATAGCTTCTTATTTTATTCTTAGATTATTTGTTAAGTAACAATCACGTAAACTCAATAATCGTGCATAAACTTGATTTTTTTTTTTCTTTCTTTCCCTTTGATGGAAAAAGTTCGCCACCGCTAATAATTATCTGATCTAGTTACTTAGGGCAAAAATCTTATGTATTCTGACGAACAGAAAATTATGATCTACTTGTTTGCCATTCCTGGAAGAAAAACTTTAAAAGGACTCAATGATCACAAAAATCTATCCATCTAAACGATCTACAAAGTCTTGCTCCAAACGCAAGGCTTTCTCCGTTCAGTGGTTTCACGTTTTTCCGCCTGGGTAACGCTTTGAGGTGCTGTGATACTTAGGTGTGCGCTCAAAGGAAAAACAACTGTATTCCCTTATTCGGTAATATTTTAAACAATGATTAGAGTTTATTGGAATTTTTTGTTTTCATAAAAATGGTTAATAAATCGTTTTCGTGAAAAAGGTGCAGATCTATATGACACAAATGCAGATGCCTGACATTTAATTAGATCTTTAGGTGTGAAATTTGGAAATTCTTCATTATTAGGCGAAAAGAAAGGAACAGAAAAAATTTGATGGCACTGCTTACCCGTGAAGATACCAAGGTATCAAGGCCTCCATACCTTTATAGTAACTATTGAATTACGATTGGCATTTTTTCATAGTAGTTTATCCCCTTCAATTTAAATTGGAGCTACATGACCCCCTCTTGGGATTATACCACTTAACCCTTTTCAAATTCCATTAGTAAATACTATTATTCTATTAACATCAGGAATTACAGTTACTTGAGCTGATCATAGTTTAATAGAAATAAATCACTCCCAAGCTACTCTCAAAGTTTAGTTATTTTACTATGTTACAAGCCTATGAATACATAGAAGCTGCTTTCACAATTGCAGACTCGGTTTATGGATCTACATTTTTTATGGCTACAGGATTTCGTGGAAATCACGTTTTAATTGGAACAACCTTTTTATTAATTTGCTTACTTCGACATGTAAATTATCATTTTTCAAAAAAGCATCATTTTGGATTTGGGGCAGCGGTATACAGTAAGAACACGTAAGTCATGTTTCAATTTTCCGTGTCAATTTTTAGAATAGTAAGTTTCTTAAGCTGGAGCAATGAAAACACGTCAACCTGGCCATACATAGCTTTTTGATTACGTATTATGACCAGCTGATTATCATTGATAAGGTTAAATGAGGTTTTGGCAATCTGCTCAAGCTTTTTATGTTAATATGCTTTGTAGCTTTGTAAGAATATGCTATAAAAACGAACCAATTTTTCTTGTACAGCAATTTTTCTGTTCAGGTCTTAATTTATATTAAAATAATAAAAATGTCATATTTTCAACTTAGGTAACTTGCTTGTAAGTAAGAAAATCTCTGTAATTTGGCAAGTTTGATAGTGTCCTCGGCGTACATGCAAACGTAGAAATACTAACCATATATATTAGACTGAAAACTTATCACAGTTTCCCACACCACTTTAAGATATCGTGATAGGCACGTTGCCAATTGTTTTGAATGGCTTGAATTGTTTGAATCCCTGTGGGCCATTATATACTTAACATGTACACCATTACATACTTAACATTTATAATAATAATAAATAAATAAATATAAGCCCCGTTTATACTAAATATATATACATAATACATAAATACATAATAAATGCATATAAATGAATCAAGACCTCTGTGCTGGCGTGTTGACATCTGAAAAAAAAATTTTATGATTACTAAATTTTATAAATAAAGATTATCACTGTGAGGACCCAAAGTCGTTCCTCGTTTTGGCCTCATGGGTTCTCCGTCTCTGGTTGGGGAGAGAGGAGTGCTAGGAAGTAAGGTAGCGTAAGAATAGGATAGCTATAGGGTAAGAATAGGTAAGAATAGGATAGGAGTAGACTAATATAGGTTACGAATAGATTAAGATAGGATAGTAAAAGACTAAGATTAGAATAAGGTAATTTTAGCTAGTTTTAGTTGAGTTGGAGAGTCCAGCTTGGGACGTCGACACGAAAGGTCGCGGTTTTGTCCCCGAGGTAGAGAGTTGAATCAAAGCGTAAAGAGAATTATTGAAATAAAGAGTCCCTGTGAAATTATAAATTTCTTGTGTTTTTTCCCCTGGGCCGCTGAGCTGCCACAGCCTAGGAAAGGAACGAAGACGTCCTCACACCACAAACTTACCATTGGTCTATGGAAGTATCGCATTCTGCTGAAGCGATAGCGTGGGATGTTTGTTTTTCAATCTAAAATGAAATAAAAAGGAATGAATAAATTGTACACAATAATAAGTAAAGATAAATGCAAACTTACATTTGGCATACAGCGAAGCTTCATCTACATAAGGCAATGAGCGGAATTGTGAACTTCATTTTTTCTTATCTAAAATAGAAGAAAAAAATAAGTAACACATAAAAATATTTATATAATATATTTACTTTTACTCTACTGCTTCCCACGCATGATTTCCCTTTCCAAAGTTTAATTAAGTGGCAGACCTTCATTCATTATGTTGAGGCGGTGAGGGGCAACGTATGCTTATTTCTCAATCTAATATTAAATAGAAATTAGTATATAAGTTACATATAACGAAAATATTTTCATAATATGTACCTTTACTTTAATGTATTTCATATACAATTGTTCCTTGAACGTTCGCTGTTCATAGGTTTCGTGTGTCTTTTGTAAAGTAAAACGGAAAAAAAATAAATGAATAAATTTTAGATACTGAAATATATCGTAACATAGTTACCTTAGAATGACGTTACGTTGACTTCCAAGGCCTGTCTCCAATTTCTTTGCGTCAGTAGCGTGAACGACACGTACCCAAGTAAATTGATTCGGTGGATACTGTCGCTAGTCCAGGATTCTACTGCCCTGAAGAGGATAAACCGTGCCCCCACAGTTGACTGCAGGCGCTTGCCGATGTCCCGTTCCACCATGTGTTGCTTCATTGCCCGATGCCGAATAGTGTAAACTCTTCTGTGGCCAGGACTTCGATTTTGTAGTTCATATTGTCTATGAGGTAGTAGTCATCATCGGCTCTGAATCCACCTGCCCATTTTGCCAACTGCAGGTTCTTTAATCTTTCCGTCAGCTTTATGATTTCCACTAATGACCCCGCTCTGCCATCCTGCAGAAGAAACGTTCCAGTAGGTCCTGGCTTACCCTGTATGACGCTATAGTTGTGTGAGGGAAAGCCTCTACCGGCTCGTCCATTAAGTGGACGAAATTTTTTATACTCATCCGCGTTTCCGCTGCTAAGAGGTCCGCCGCAAAAGGTTCCCCCAAATATTTGCCCACGTCCTGCATCTCTGCTTTGACCTCCTCGCAATTGGCGGTGGATATAAAGCTCCGTGGCACACGTTCGCTGAGCTTGTGGATTGTTGACAAGGACATTTCCGTTGATTGCCGCTTGCCGTGTCGCTGGATATATACGAATAAAGAATTGTATGATTTCGGTAATAGTCCGATAGTCCGCTGTGGCGGTTAATAGCGCGCATCCTCTCCGCGCCCAGAGTTCAGAGTTGAGCACCTCTAATTGCGATAGTTTGAGGGATCTTCAATAGTCGTATTCGGGTTGACTTCTAATTTTTTGTCGGAAGCCGTCTAGTAATCGCAAGTAGTCGTATACCAGGAGTATACAATTATGCTGCCGTCTTCCCGCCTTCTCTTATAAACTCCATTGGAAAATTTGTTCACGGTTTGTTTGTTGTAGCAGACGACAGCTTTTACTGGAAGTCCTATCTCTTCGGAAAGTTATCGATTGCCGACTAATTGATGCGTGGCACATCTATTACACGTGAAGGGGTGGGCGCTGAGTGGCATGTTCACGGCGTTCAACGCATTCCGCACTACGCACTCCGAAGACGAGGACTGTTCGGTGCACCTTCGTCTTCGTAGCGCCGCTGTTGCCGTACAGTGTACCCTCCGCTCGCGAAGACACTGTTGTTTTGTTCGTGTACACTTCGTCGAAGTATAGTTGGACGATTTTGTCGTGGAAAGTCAACTTCTACACAACTTTTTTGAGTGCCTCTTTTCCCTCTTTTGACTAAATTTTTATTTACTTTCATAATTTTACATTTCTACATGAATGTGGAATAATTATGTACTAAATGGTGGTTACATGCTAAATGGAAGTTCATTTCATTTTATTATTATAAATTATAATAATACACTAAATTAATTAGACTAAAGGCTACTTCTAGAATTCCTTGTGGTCAATTAGAGTCGAACGAATGAATTTCTTTTATATGTATTTTTTTTTTAATTTTTTTAAACATTTAACACCATATGAATTGTTTTGTAGAGCTACAAAACAGTTCTGCTTTAAACGGAACACTTTAGAATTAGATTCAATCTCTAAAGGTTCCGTTAAACCTTTTTTTGGTTTCATTATTTATGCATATGTAGATTTAAAATCAATTTCTTGACTAATAACAGCAACCGAAACAACTTAAGTTTCCAAGCATTTGTTGATTTAAGCAATAAAGATTGAATAGTTTAAAAAACCTGTTCGAATGCATGCCCACTTGAAATTATTAGAAAATGTTAGAAAAATAGCGTTGTTCGGCAGGCCAAACAACTGAGCTTATCCGCCACGCCATCAAATATTTTCTAACATGTGAATAAGTTAACAGCGTGAAGTGAATTGTTATTGTTAAAAAAGTTTTAAATGCATGCACATCACTTTAAATAATATTAAAAAATAAAAAAATATTATAAATAAAAATTTTATCATCAACGCTTGCTATCCTGCTGCACAAACATGCGTAGGTTTATCCAATTGTATCCAAAATAGTCATGTGTAAAGTGCAACACTCAATTCTTTTGTGTCATAAAAATTCTGAAACACATATAAACTTTTCAATGCTTTATAATGTGAATTCATTTGTTTTCCGTTTTACAAATTTGTGTAAAATGAAAGTAATTTAGTTAATTTTTTCACAAACTGGTCTTATAATTATTGAAAAATGTATACAAATGAGGTGTAGCATACCCACGTCCTATTATTCGAAAAATTTAAAAATTTTATTTTATATTATTTGTTTATTGACGCTTAAATAACGTCCAGGCCATCAAGGCCTTTTATAACAGATTACAATATCTACCATTTAATCCCCAGTTAACATCTATTTACCATTCTTCGTACTCTAGCCTTAGAATTTCTTTCATGCTTTCAACCTTAATTACGCTACACTGATTGCTTTGATTAAATTACAATTTTCTAGAGAACAACTGATTATCGTAACTAGTATATCAAATAATTATATATCTTCTTCACTCAGCTTTACAATTCGTTATTATTATTACATTATCCATAGACAGTAAGGTTGACATAACTAAAACGACTAAGAACTTTATTTTCACTGTCGTGCACATGAGAGTCGTATTGAAAACGATAATCGATAAAACACTTTTCCGTAAATCGAACAAAGGCTTGACCCTGGCGAACGAAAATCTCATACTTGTTGTTGTAATTCCGCCAATATGAATAACGCAGGTGTACAAAAAATATATGTCATTCAACAAAGTTTTACAGAGGCAAAAACTGCTAATTTATTTCAAAAGAGTTGTAGATCTCTAATCAACTTTTGCATTATATTGACTGCATTAGTACAATAATACATTGTTTAACTAATCAATTAATTCGCTCATTTAAGCATACATTCACTCATACGCACATAAGATTAGATGTCAATATGTTCAAAGAGATAAAAACATATAACAAATGTTAAGATTGAAGAGATACCGACTCTACCAACGCCACTAATTAATAAAATGAATATCAAACCAATAACTTTATCGAAATGACGCTCTTATAACTGTCAATATATACTGGCATGTATGTGAAAACAAGTAAACATTCTTCGGTAATATCATCTAATATTCCCATGTATAACACATATAACTTCTATATAACATATATAACACATATAAGTTCTTTGTTCGCTTGTAAAATGGCTTTGAATTTCCGCTAAAAGTCGTTAGCTGGTTTTTTCTTTTACGTCGCTTATAAAAGAAAACACTATAGAAATATCCCTTCCGTTAAATGCAAATATCCACGACCATACTGTTAAAATGTTAGAAATATCTTCCAACCATAAAAATCACAGCGGAAATGATAAATGGTTATGATAAAAATATCCGACCCACGATTATGAATGATGATTAATTGATGGAAGTGATAAATGATTATCTCAATTTATTTCATTTGCATATTTATTTGTACATTTTCTATAATTTTCCATTTTTGATAATTATTCATAGCGTAAAAAAAGAGAATTTCATCGTTTAACCACATATTTTATTTTTATTTATTTTCGATTGTTTTATAAAAGTAAAAGAAATCTTAAATATATATTTAAATACATAAATTTTGTTTTTGTATGTAAAATTTATCATACAAGAAAGAAGTGCCAAAGGAAATAAAGGAAATTCCAAGTAATTCAATGCACTGTTGGGTTAGCTGTAACTGCTGACATAAATGGGTTACCTTCTTTTTTGCTTTTTTTATTGTGAGCTCTCGGGACACAGCCCCAAATCCAACTTGAAATTTTCCGTAACCATAGTTTGTGGCATTCCAGTATTTAACAACACGAACAGTTTATCGCAGCTACTTATGGATTACAATTTTTACACAGTGATGCTAAAATATTGCACCGAAATATTTGTGCCGAAACAATTATAATCAACAAAAATCGAAACTAGAAATTATTTAGTTTTGACGTTTGCGTGACAACCAGCCCCCGATGGCAGAGCAATTTGGCCAAGCAAAGAATATAGTAGTGCTATACCAATGATGGCTCAACACTGTTTGGAATACAGTGCTTCAATGCTCCAGTGATTTTAAATATGCTGTTTAAATTTTATTTTATGTAATATTAGTTTGGGGAAAAAGAAATCCATTATATTTTCGGTAGATGGCTGCACTGATAGATTTCTCGTAAAGTATCGATCAAACAATTTCATATTTATGCTCGTTGGAAAGGTGACATTTCGCAGTAAAAAAAATTCTTTTGCTGTTTTTTGTTTGGTGCATTCAGTTGTGAGTTACAGCGTGTTAAAAATGGAACTGAACAAAGAGAAAATTTGGTACATTTTACAGTTTTTCTTTAAGAAAGTCGAAAATGTAAGCCAGGCGGCTAAAATTGTGAATGGTGTTTATGGTTCCGATACTGTAACAGCCAATTATGTGCAATTTTGATTTCGTAGATTCAGGATTTTTTGATGTTAAAGATGCACCTCGCACAAGTAGGCCGGTCGTCGAAAATGTCGATAAAATCGGAGAAATGATCGAAGTTGACCGGCATGTTAGCAGTCGTAACATCGCCCAGGAGCTAAAAATCGACCATAAAACAGTTTTAAACCATTTACACAAAGCTGGATTTAAAAAGAAGCTCGATGTTTGGGTGCCACACCAATTAACAGAAAAAAACATGATGGATCGAATTTCCAACTGCGAAGCCTTGGCCAAACGGAATGAGATAGACCCATTTCTTAAACGGATGGTGACTGGAGATGAGAAATGGATCACATACGATAACCCTGTGCGAAAACGATCGTGGTCAAAGAGCGGTGAAGCACCTCAAACGGCCAGGAAGGTTTTGCTATGCATTTGGTGGGACTGGAAGGGGATTATTTATTATGAGTTGCTTCCATATGGCCAAACGCTAAATTCTGATCTCTACTGTCAACAACTAGACCGTTTGAAGATAGCGATTGACCAGAAACGGCCAGAATTGGCCAACAGGAGAGGTGTCGTGTTCCACCAGGACAACGCTAGGCCACACACATCTACAGTGACTCGCCAGAAACTTCGGGAGCTTGGTTGGGAAGTTTTAATGCATCCGCCGTACAGTCCGGACTTGGCACCAAGCGATTATCATCTTTTTCTTGCATTGCAAAATTTCTTTAATGATAAAAAATTGGAATCTAGGGAGGATTGTGAAAATCGACTACTAGAGTTTTTTGCAAATAGAGACCAGGACTTCTAAGAGAGAGGCATTTTGAAGTTACCTTTAAAATGGCAACAAATCATACAACAAAACGGTGCATATTTGACCCAAATCGGACAATCCGAAGCATGTTAAATAAAGTCCTGAAGTTCATATAAAAATTATAGATTTCTTTTTCCCCAACCTAATATTATACAGTACATTAATACATGCAGTTACCTACGAAGAATGTATAATGTCTAAAAATCAATCCTAGTTTGGTATTAAATAAGTAAAAGCCATCTTTTTAATTTATCTATTTATTTTATAATCTTTTTAACCAAACACCTTCAGGCGGATTTATTCTTTATATCTTTTATCTCAATATAAATCGTTTTAAAAGGGCAGAAGATAATCTTCTTAGTTTTTATTTCCCCACTTATTCTCCCCAATTGCCAGGTCTCTAGCGAAACATCGACACCGTCGTCGAAATCACCACTCACCACCATTCTATTCAACCTATACTTACCATTTCGATTTATCACATGTTCTTCGTTCTATACAGATCACAAAAAGATGGAAACCAGAACAAAAAGTTATATACCCCGAAGAATATCAAATTTTCTGTAGAACTACGCCTACGTGTCGGCACCGATATCAAATTCAATCCGCGCGAAGTCTTCTTTCCACTTCTTATATCACTTCTGATACGACAATAGGAAACAGAAAAAGATAACTCAGATTTAGGCACACCTTTAACAGTAGTTAGTGAATTTCAAAAAGGCATTGCCACGTATTGACGAAATATTTGCAATCTTAGGATGTGGTAAAATTTTTAATATACTTGGTTTACTTAACGCATATAATCAACTTTGAATGAAATAAACCTTTTTCAGATTCAGTAAGTTGGCGTTAGACGACCTATCGCCCTCGATTTTCTCCTTTAATAATTGAGTTTGCTCGCTTAATAATTGTTGGACACTACACTAATATTTAATGTCATTTTCGTAAAACTTCTTTTTTTATACTTTCCTTCGATATTTCTAATTTTTTTAATTATTTTTTTTCGCATTTATTCACTTCGTGCAACTTCTTTTTGCAAAATTTAGAACATTCTTAGTCAGATCTATTAAATGAGAATTTGAGGATTATTCACTTAGAACATTTGCATTACCAGTTTCGGTTGACATTCAGTTGACTTACTTTTTAAACAAACTCAACCGCGCACAGTTAATCAAAAATTCCAAAATGCAATTTACACTTCAAAAGTTTAGTTTCTTGTAGAATAATTCATTACTCTCTATTTTTTATTTTAGGGACATTTTCATCATTAGATAAGGAGGAATCACGCAAAACGATAAAATGGTGCTTTGTCCAACACGTAAGTAGATACCGCTTTTCAACAGCCATTATTAGTCTCCAGACAGCAAAAACTCCAAAAATGTATTCAAAAGCCCTTTTTGCAACGGGGAACTTTAAAAAAATTTATATATATCAATACGTTTACTTTAATGTATTTAATGTATTGACGGCAGATCATTTTTTTGCACGTTTTCACGCAACGTAAGACGAATGGAAGCGTCCCGCAGAGCCGTTTTGCTTTGCAAAAGGGTCATTTTCGGTCAACTTTCATCTTCCTCCACTGCCATATGTGGTATGAGCAAAGAAACTATTCCGCTTGATCCCTCAACATTAGTTAATTATTTAATAACAACATTTTACTTACCTTTTTTTTGGGTTAGGCCTGTTAAGATAAGACCAATATATTCAGCAGAGCGATATGTTTTTATTATTTGTTCATCCTTTATGCTTTATCAATGGTAGCGACGAATCGATTTCGTGGATTAAAAGTGTTAATTAGACTATTCGACTAAAAAACCAAAAAGTAAATTCATTTACTTAACTTTGACAAATTTAAAATTTATGTTTTGATTCAATTATTTGTAAGTAAATAGAGTTGTTTGGAATTTATTCTATTTTCTATTTACAGCTGTTTTATTTTATAAACGCAGTTCTAAACAAAAAACCAAATTAAAGCAAAGCATGAGGATCGAAACTCGCCAAAAAAATACCTAGTTAAAACCATACATAATCAGTACCTGGGTTTGTTTTGTTCGTCAAACACAAAGAGGCAATTGCTTAAATTATTTAAAAACAGCAATGACGGAGTTTTCTAGTTGATGATTAGCCTTTTTTTTTAATTAGAGAGTTGATGATATCCTTTGGTGTTACTCTCCAGCGAAGCTCGCGAGCGATACAAAAAGCTTTTAGAACACTTGAGCAATGTTAACCATGATAATTTGACGCAAAACACATTTCACGATATGTGCCAATTAAATGAAATGCAAATGAAAATCGAACCTGAAAAGTTAGAAGCACCGCATAATTTAATAGAATTAATGGAAATGTCCGTTAAGAGAGAAAGCGAATCGAACGAAACATCAAATGCGGTAAAAATGGTAATTGACACAGAATTAGAAGAAGCTCTTGTAATAGAGAACAGAAGCATTTCCAGTGAAGCTTCCTTAAACTGCGATTTAAGACATTTTATTTATTTATTTATTTATTTTATTCCACTTATACTAGAAACTCAAATAAACAAATAACAGTCGAGTTCAATAGGCTCTTAATGCAAAACTAATATTAATTAACAATAAAGTTGAGTATAAGCATAATAAAACAAATAAGAAGATGCTCGAATAACAATTTCCCAAATTAGCCCTTTTGCTATAAAAAAAGCTCTAGATAGCATTACAACATACATCGACTCGATCTCGATTCTACGCGATGGGAATTTACTGGTCCTCGCTGGGAACCCGCGCGCAACCGAAAAACTAATAAAGGCCAATTCTTTAGCTAATCTATGTGCTATTTCAGCTAAACTACATGAGAAACTTAACTCGGTTCGAGGCGTAATTTATGCCCCTTGCTTAAAGCATGTGCTGGAAGATGAAATTGTTCGCGAAATGGGCATTCAAGCAGTGACTGAAGAATATAAATTAACCAAACTGAATGATGACGGAAAAACACGCTCTCCTACAGGAAGGATTATTTTAACTTTTGATCGCTACCGATTACCGCGAACAGTTGATGTGGCGTGGAATAAATGTAAAGTAGAACTATACATCCCAAATCCTATGAGGTGTAAAAATTGCCAACGCCTGGGTCATACGGCAAAAAGATGCACTAATGCTGCATCTTGTGCTAACTGTGGTCATCCTCCACATACTGAAAGCTGTACCCGTAGTTTCTGCATAAATTGTAATGATCAACACTCAGCGTTAGACAAACAATGCCCACGTTTTGTACAGATGCGTGAAATATTAAAAATCAAAACAGAAAATTACTGTAGCATGGGCGAAGCGCGACGCACATACCGGGAAAGAAATCCATCTGTAGCCCATGGAATTGGCAAAAGTAATACTTATGCTGCTGTTGCCTCGCAAACCGAGCCTAGTAAGACTTTAACTGCAACTGCTTCCAATGAAAAACCTGTTCCACCATTAACCAAAAATTATATTGCGAAACCAGTTACATCACTTGCCAAAGATAATATTGAAAAAACCAAAGCAACTGCAAATATTGAAAAAATCCAAACAACAACATATATGCTAAAATCTAATATGCCAAATTCTCCAGAATCTGCAGCTCTCAACTTTACTCAACATATCACAAGTGGTAATGAATCCATTCTTTGATCCATTAATTAACCTTCGAAAACCAAAGCAACTGCAAATATTGAAAAAATTAAAGCAACAACACATTTGCTAAAATCTAATATACCAAATTCTCCAGAATCTCCAGCTCTCAACTTTACTCAACAAATCACAAGTGTTAATGAATCCATTCTTTCATCCCTCAATCAACCTTCAATTTCAAATTATTCACGTGCGCCAACCCGTTGCGCTTCAAATGTACCAAATCACCTAAATACAGATTATTCTGCTGGTAAGAATAAATCATTCACGAAAAATTCCTATAGCGACCTTCTCGACGGAGACGCTGACATGTCAACTTAACCCTCCCTCCACTCTGCTTACATGTCATTACAATTAAATAAAGTTTTTAAAATTCTACAATGGAACATTAAGGGACTTATTAATAATTTTGATGAACTCCGTACACTCATAAGTGATTTTAATCCAATCTTTTTATCGCTTCAAGAAACCCATTGTAGAAGCTCTTTTAATCCTATTCCACCCAAATCATATACTGGATACTTCACGAATGCTGATCAAAACTCATATTCCAAACAAGGAGTAGGTGTTTTTATAAAATCAAGTATACCTCACAAACGCATAAATTTAAGCTCAAATATACAAGCCGTAGCGATACAAATAATGTTAAATATAAAATTTACAGTGCTTTCGCTCTATATTCCACCTTCGCAATCGTTTTCTCAGCAAGAACTCTACAGTTTATTCTCCGTACTTTCCCCCCCATTAATTATATGCGGCGATTTCAACAGTGAACAACACTCGCGGTACTGTTTTAGAAAAGGCCTTTTTTCAAAGCAACCTTTGCGTTTTAAATGATGGAAAACCAACGCACTTCTCAACTTATCATACTTTTTCACATATTGATTTAACATGTTGCTCTCCATCACTTCTTCCTTTGGTGTCCTGGTCTATTTCTGATGATCTACATAATAGTGATCACTTTCCAATCATAATCGATCTTAAACTTTCAACGTCCTCTGCTACTCCAGCAAAACAGGCCAAATTTCTCCTAGATAAAGCGGATTGGATCAATTACTCCAAACAAGTGGAGTCATTTTTGAATTCAAAGCCATTTAACGGAAACTGCAACCATGATGCTGCTATTATGTCTAAAGCGATTCGCACGGCTGCTCATCTTTCTATTCCTCAATCCAACACCTCTTTTAAACGAGCTAGGGTTCCTTGGTGGAACAAAACGCTTTCGTTTTTGAGGAAAAATAAAATGGATCTATGGCACCGCTTTAAGAGATGTCCTGATCAAAATCACTTGTTATTATACAAAAAGGCCAATGCTCTATTCAGGAAGGAATTACGGAAATCAAAGGCACTTAGTTTCGAACTTTTCTCGAGACGAATTCACAGAAATACATCAATGAAAGTTGTGTGGAACAAAATCAACAGACTTAATGGGACTTCAAACCTGAACCAAATTTCTGCCATCTGCACTCCCAATGGAACTTTAACTGACGCAGATGAGATTTCTAATTACTTTGGAAAAGTGTGGTGCGAATACTCCTCTGACAGCAACTTCTCCAGTGCTTTCATTGATAATAAAAGGACTCCAATATCTCCTCCAAATAATATCGATAGATGTGCCATGTTCCTGGAAAATTGCGTATCTACCTCAGAACTTGGAAGTTGTCTCTCCAATTTGAAGGGGAAGACACCTGGTCTAGACCGCTGATCAGTGCTATGTCTAAGTCTAGTAAAAAGAAATTACTGGACCTATATAATACGGTATTTATGACTGGCCATATACCCTACATGTGGAAACTGGCAACAGTTGTTCCAATTCCAAAGTCAAAAAATGTCTCCATCGCATCAGATTATCGCCCAATTTCTCTTTTACCTTGCCTCTCTAAGGTATTAGAGAAGATTATGGCATCTAGATTATCTTGGTTTCTTGAGTCCAAGAACCTGATAACAAAGCAACAAGTTGGTTTCAAGCGGGGTAGAGGGTGCATCGACGCTCTGTTACATATTGATTATTTCACAAGCAAAGCAATTTCCGAACGAAATCACGTAACAATTCTCTCAATTGATTTCGAAAAAGCATTTGATAGAGTTGGTCTTCATGTTATCTTAAGACTCTTGAAATCATGGAATGTTGGACCCAAATTCTTCAACTACATCAAATCATTCATGTCGCATCGGCGGTTCAAAGTTAGAATCAACAATCATCTTTCTGATTCCGTTCCGCTAATGAATGGCATTCCGCAAGGATCTCCTCTCTCTGTCACGCTTTTCCAGATCGCTTTCAACGAAATTAGCAAAATTCTTTGCCGTGTACCAAGAGTGGAACATTGTCTCTACGCGGACGATGTATACATTTATACAAAAGAAAAAGACAACACGAAAGCAATCAACATCCTCGAATCTATTGCATGTGAGATCTCCACATGGGCAAACTCGTCAGGAGCTATAATCTCTATACAAAAATAAAAAAAAATGCACATTTGTCGAAAACAAATGTGCGATGCAGGAAACCTACTGATGCATATTAACGACTTACCAGTACTAAATGTGCAGACGCTCCATGTTCTCGGGCTCACGTTTTCAAACAATTATCGTTGGAAAGCACACTGCCTTCGGTTAAAAAACTCCCTTTTAACAAGGGTAAATTTCATACAGTACGTTGCTTGGAGAAGCCATGCGCATATTAACACTATCGCTTATCTTACCAAAATGCTTGTGTTAAGCAAGATTGACTATGCTTTGATAATTTATGGCAATAGCTGCAAATATAATATCAACATCCTTAAACCGGTCTATCACCAAGCCGTTAGAGCAAGTTGTTATGCTTTTCGGACGACGCCTATAAATAATATTATAATTGAAACTGGTCTCCCAACCTTAGAAAATAGACTGTATGAGTTAAAAGCTAAAATAGTCCCTAAGCTTCTTAATTCAAACAAATCCATTCTCGATGATGACGTAAGAAAGATTATTATTGCGAAGAAAATTCCAAAGTCACCATCTGCAATTGACCACTGTTTGTGCATCGCAAAGGAATTGAACATTCCCTTAAAACTATCCCGCTCTTTTGGTGTTAAACCTCCCTGGATTTTGAAAGACTGCTCTTTTGACATCTCACTGTCTATGCACAAGAAAGGAGATAGTCCAAATTACGTCTTCAGGAATCTAATAGCTGAAAAAACCCAAGTATTGGGCAGTACTGGTTGGAATCTTTTGTACACAGACGGCTCAAAATCTCCTGGTCTGCCTCCTGCTTGTGCGGTGGTAGATGCTACAGGACGGGTTCTTCTCAACCACATATTTCACGAAAGTACTTCAACTTTCACAACGGAAGCCAGAGCTATCCTTCACGCTGCCAACCTTGCCCATAAAAACAAACTCAAAACCGCTATTGTTACCGACAGTTTGTCTGCATTACAAGCTGTTCGGAATCCTTCGACTTCGAGATGGAGCACCATCAACAAATTAAGGAATATAATTACTACACCCGACGGAAAAATTAAAATGTTATGGGTACCAAGTCACATCGGTTTACTGGGAAATGAGCAGGCGGATTTATGCTGCTTCTGCTCCTCTAATTATGGATGATGTCATGGAAAAGTTGGATCTTCAAAGTTACATTGGAAGAAAAGTTAAAGAGAAAATTACAGAAGGAAATTTACAACACCATCATCAACACTACTCTTTTATTAACCCTCAATTAACTCCACCTTTATATCCAACAAACGTTGAGAAAACCAAGATCCAAACATTTTCGAGAATTCGCCTTGGTCATACAATTGCAACTCATTAATGGATCCTGAAGAAGTCTTCTCCCCCAATCTGCTGTTGTGGACAAACTCTTACTACAAAGCACATTCTCTGCGACTGCCTCAACTTTTCCTTGGCTAGAAGTTTTGCATTTGGAACGATTAACCCTTTGAACATTCTACAATCAGCTTCAGAACAGAATATCAATTCAATATTTTACTTTATTAATACTACTAAGCTTATTATCTAATATCCATTTTTTTAAATTAGAGCCGATAGCCTGTGTTGCTAGTGCTCAATGTCT
>NW_023998580.1:332144-336540 GCF_014805625.2 Glossina fuscipes | reverse complement strand
AAGAATATTCTCTTTCCATATATATTCAAACAAATGGTTTGGTTGAAATGTAATATATATTCTTTTTTATATAAATGTATCAAAAATATGCATTCATCCCCCCTTGTACGTCTCCTGAATAGTTTTATACAATTTTTATAGGCGTGGCATGCAGAGATTGTAGCTAAGCGAGTAGTCAGGACAGAAGTAAGCCACAGCAAGATTCACTGAGCTTTTACGTTAAGCTAAACTAGAAAATTAGGTGGATAGTTCCGAAACGTTATATATTAATTTCATCGAAACACTTGTTGGTCAATTAGCTTTTATTTAGTTTACCTCCTTTTTTTCTTTGCTTTTTTATTATGAGTTTATTTTCTTTCATATATATGATTCACGAAAGGAAAAATTTTTGTTACGAATAATTGATTTGATCTCAGTCTTTTCCCGAAGCAAGCGCTTTGTGTTCCTTTTTTTTCTACCTAACGTGGTATGTTCAAAAGAAAAAAATAAAAAAACTCTTCTTTCTTTTACTTGTCTACTTTTCTTAACTTTTATTTGCGTATCACAATTTGTTTACACAATCAACATTTTTTTTTTTTTATATTGAATAACCTTCCATTATGTATTCTTCCGCTTTTTTTTTCTTTAATATCGAACCTCTGCATTAAATTTTCGGTTTCCCAAATGTATATAATATTTTACAATAAAAGTTTCTTTACCTTATTCATTGATGGATTTTTTTTGTGAAGAAAAGCAGAATCTCTCTTGCTTCATGTTTACATTTCTCTCTCTTAACTGATGTAGGCCGGTTGGCTGCCAATTATGACTCATAAATTAATGTCTCTTTATACTAATTCTCTTTCCCTTTTTTTTTCTTTAAATATTTTAATATTAACAATTTTCTTCTTAATGTATATTATTTCACAAAAGCTATTGTAATAAAAAGTTCACGTATTCTTTACACAAAATTTCCATAATTTTATGTTATTTACATAGATATATTTTTTGTTTTATTTATTTCTACTTTTTTCTGTTTTCGTACGCATACCGTCAATGATATTTAAAAATAATATATTCATACGCGAATGCTTTGCTTGGTACATTCTACCAACATACTCAACTCTTCACTTCGTTATTCTTGAGGGCAGTTTTATCTTTTGAGAATTAAAAAAACACACGATATTCTGACTGTGTACTGCTTTCTCTTATTTGTTTGCTTTACGTGGTTCTTGACTTTTGAGTTTTAACTGTCAACCCCCTATTGCAATTTAACTAAACCTGCATAGATGCAATTAAATTTGAAGGCAAGACAAAGAGAAATGGTAAATTTATTTCTTTATATTTTTTTTTCTCTGTCGCGATTTACTTTAGTTAAGAGACATTTTTCAGTCACTCTTTCTTTATTCCTCTTTATTTTTTTTTCTTCGATCTATGAGCAAGGCGGCTATTGTAGAATTTTCTTTTACATTCCTTTTCTTTCTTTTTCTTTTTTGATATTCGGATTAAAAAAATTATTGAATTGATTATCAAAATGTGACAAGTACACGGCTTCTATTGTTAATATGAGATTCAGAATTTGGATGAATTTTTCTGTTAAATCTCACTTCATATCAAATTAGGACATTTTTCTTTTTTGGAGTGAAGAACTTCTTTCCTTTGGTTCACACTGCATAACAACATGCACTTGGATTTCGCACGAACACGATCTTTAAGGACAAACGCTACGGAACAGTTCAAACTGTCTTGAGTGGTTTTTTAGCCTTTTGATATTTAATTATCAATTCTCTATTACAATGGGTTTAAAAAACTCATGTCTTGTTTCAATAATCCATAAGCTTATTATTTGTATCGTTAGGTTTAGAAAAATGGATTTTGGTAAATTTATAATTTAAATGTTGATTGAAAGATGTGAGTTGACTATTCGATATGATTAACACATCACAATTTTGCTAATTTTATGACTGTATCGTTTCCGCACGTTAAGAATTTCTTTTCTTTGATATTTTTTTTCTTTTTTTAATGGTCATCTTTCCGTCTGAGCTCATATTTAAAAAAAGAAAAAAACAGCCAGAGCTCAGCCGCACAATCGAAAGACATTCGAAAAGCAAGCGCACTCGTTGACGTTTTCACTTCAACTCCTAGAACCAAACTCAAATTAAAACTATCCCCTCGCATGATGTTTTCTCTTTTCCTTTTCTTTTTCTTCTTTATGTTGCTGTATAGCGTCTAGCCGCTACTCTTGGAAAAAAGTAAATGTGCCGCAAAATCATGCGATTTTTGCATAACTGGATGCCGTTACTGCAATGTCTTTGGCTGACACGGACCGACCGACACCCTACCCCAAGTTTATTCGCGAACGTTACAGGGTGTGAAGTTATATTTAAATATAATTAGCAAAGATACAAACCAAAGAACATTTACAAAGCTCTGTCAGCATATTAACAGAATTCTCTTAAACGAAAATAAACCTGCACGCAACCAAATGGTTGTTTACATATTGAAAATAAGCATGCACGAAATTAAATGGCTGTGTTTACATATTGAAAATAAACCTGCACGCAACCAAATGGCTGTATTTACATATTGAAAATAAACCTGCACGCAACCAAATGGTTGGAAATGAAAAAGATGATAATAGTTGTTTGGATTTAGCACAGCAATAATGATACAAAAAATGTGTTTAACTTGTGTTAAAAAGATTTAAGTATCTGACAATAAGAGAGAGAAAGAAACAATTAATCGAATTAACGATGAGAAAAGAAATCGTTATTGATTGATATCGAAAATGTGATATGTATTAAGACGCGTAGGAAGTGCCAGTTTCGATTTGTTAATTTAATTTTCCGCGCTATTTATTTATTCTCGGAGGGATTTAAGTCAAAATATAATTAAAATAGAATTTTTCGAGAATTTTTTGACAAAACATTATAAACAAAACATATGTTTATGTAAATTAATTAATATTTGAAAAGACGAAATTTCTATCTACAATGTCATAAATGAGAGTGATAAGGCGAAAGTTTTCTTAGCTACTGTGAAGAAATGAAGAAATGAAACTGGGACGCCGTGGATGTGCAGGTTTTATTAAGTTTCGCTTTACACCCTTCTAAAAGTTTCACCAATTTCTTTAAAATGTGCAAAATGAGAAAATGTCGATTCTTGCAAAAATCAAAATATAGATTCTCCCAACGTGTTATTATCATTTGTTATGTGGCCACACGATTAGAGTTGACTTTCATGAAGTGAATTGAGGAATTTAGTTTTGCTTGATTTTAACATTATTTATTTTCGCTTATTTTCTCCTTTTAGGTCGCAGACTTTTTTAAATTTTTTGAAACGTTTCCCTGCTATCTATATCTTTCATTTTAATTAACACCCCGATTCATAGGTTCGATGCAAATAAAGAATTTCTCGAATTAGCAGGATTTTATAGAAAATTAATTAAAGATTATGCGTATTTAGGAAAACCATTCACGAAATATTTAAAACAGAATGCAAAAATAAACATTAGCGACGTTTCTTATCAAAAATCTTTCGATATCCTTAAAAGGACCCTGACAAATCATCCCAACTGTAAGTAACCTTTTAATTTAATAACGAGCTGCGCTTTCACGAAATAATCGTCCGGTGTATTATGCAAACCATACACTGAAACTAACTACAGCCCAGTTGAAAAGGAATTATTAGCTATTATTTGGCACACCAAATACCTTCCATCCCAGAGCCATTTTTATACAATAATAAAGAATTATTCATGACGATATAAAATAACAATTTTTGGACTCGAGAAGACGCGAAAGCTAAACGTACAAGGCTTAACAAAAAAAAAAAAACGGACAACTGAATACAATCGAACATTACAACAAAATTCTTCACATCATAAATGTAACAAGGAAACAAGCAACCTCTTCAAAACATATAAGCATTACTAGTACAACCGAGAATAGACTTCTACTGGATGCGATATGTAAAACTTTGATTTAGTAAAAGAAAAAAGAAATAATCTTGATCCATACCGTAGACACAAACGCAAGCTTGTTAATATGTTACGGTTGAAGTTTATAGCCGGGTCATCTGCCATCAACTCTATATATGCTGAAAATAATCATCTTATACACTAAAATATCATTAAAAATAATGCTTACGTTAAATTAGTTGAATAATAAAATTATGCTGTAATGAAATAATACAGTGTTTACTTCATTTTAAAAACGAGCACGTAGCAGAAGCCCTGGGATACCTGGACTTGGTGATTTAGTTAGACCTGCCGACACGTTGTCGATACCCCAATGTGGCGCAGTGTGACTGGATCTTTTGGATGATGAGGAAAAGGACGAGGCAATTGCTTGGAAATAGACTTCGCACAATATACGAATATACGCTTATTCTCAAAGCGGCACAATACATGCATAACAAA
>NW_023998580.1:325838-332134 GCF_014805625.2 Glossina fuscipes | reverse complement strand
ATTTTATAAATCGGCACAATACATGCATAACAAATGAGAACGAATATCGAACACGCTAAGAGCCCTTTGCACTACCCTTAATAATATTAATCAGTCTAGTATTTCTAGTTTCAAGCCTAACGAGACGTCTGATCTCTCGCGACCCTCGCGACCGACTCCCTAACTTACTTTATCCCAACTTGGAGCTCGGTTTAAAGCTAATTCTACGTAACTAACTATAATTTCTCTTTCGAATTCAACTGACACGCTCTCTCTGTTTACATCCTTTCGAATACAACTGGCACACTTTTTCTCTTTACATTTTACGAGTGGTATCGTTTCGAACTAAACTGGCACGCTTTCTCTCTTCACATTTTTCGAGTTTTTTCCTTTGGAATTCAACTGGCACCCTTTCTCTCTATAAATTAAAGAACAGAGTCGAATGTTCAGGGAGTTAAACAGCTGGCCGTTGATTATGTTAAAGAAATCAACATCTTTAACTTTAGTCAAATTGGAGTTTGGTTTACGTTCATTGTACCGATTCGATTTTAAAATGCATAGCTAAGTACTAAGTGAAGCTTTTAAAATCTTACTTAATACATTTATTTCAAATACATAAATAAGTAAAAAAGTCTCAATTATCTTTGAATGAATACTTGATAATCATAGCTTAAATTTACCTCTGTTTCTTAATTAAGTTAAGAATAGGTAATCTGGAAAATATTAATAGAATAAAAGAGCACGACCATGAATTGCCACCGAGCTTAGGATCGCTATGATTAGCTCCAGAAACTTTATTATGATCATATGATTGTTGAAGCTCTATAACTACGTATGGTTTTGACAGCTCATTTTTAGTGCAAATATACTGGAGATTTCCTATGCGATTCCGCTGACTCGGATATGCCTGTAAATTATTTGAACATTGTTGACACAATTCGTTTTTTTAAATATATATATAACGTTTTCTACGTGCATGCAGCCATAGATCGCACTCCGTCACTAGCAGTCAGACAAAAGATGATATCATAAGACGAATTACATACGGAATTCATAGGGAACGGATGTGTTGATGGAACGAATAAATGCCCTTTAAGTGAAGCAATTTTCACTAATTGGAGAAAAAAGTACATCCTGAACGGATTGGGTCAGGGTCGCCAAGTTGTGGAAAAATAGAATTGAGGAGATTTCGATGGCATAAGGTGAGCGTCGAGATTCCCATACTATGAAAATAAATTAAAGAAACAGAATATCTTTTACTTCAGCATTTTATGATGCAACGCCCTTTAAGACCATTCGCAGAAAAGCTGAAAAGTTGAATTAAGTTTTGCGAAATTCGCGGTGTTCGTGGTTAGATAGAAATCCGGAAGTAATTGAAATAACTGGAAGTTTACTTTTTCGATTTAGCGGACTCTTTCTATGGGATAGTGATAACAGAATCCAAAATATGCCCTCGACAATCTATATACAAATGAGCACAACTTAACGGACAAGATAAATAATCCAACAATTATTAAAATTTTTAAGGCTACCCAAATATTAGTTAGCAATTACATAAACAAATTTTAAGAGTCTCTAGGAAAGAAAATAGCAACCCTCGAAGATGAAGAACTCGACTTAATTGCAAACTTCCATACTTACACAAACATTAAAGTGTCATTATTTTCCAAGATAATAATATTGTGTTAGTTATATAAATTCCACAGTTCTCTGCAAACATTTTATCAAGAATCTTATTCGAAGCAATCTTTAATCCTCAAAACAAGTCCATTATCTTGAAAATTACGAAATATTGGTGCATAACATAACAATATTTATGAATCTATTGTTATTAGGAAACTTAGAAATGCATATAACATATCTTTTTTTATGTGCACAGCTGGGGTTAACTTTTATTTCGCCCGACTATCCCAGCTAACGTTTTGCAAAAAAAAGAAAAATGGAACACATAATGTGCTGGTCCTATCTCAAGTTCTTCAAGATGGTGTATTCATCCGTACAAAGTTAATATACCCTTGTACCACAAGTGATTCAGGATATGATAAATGAAGTAGTCAATAGCCTCAAAATGCTGCGGCTGGATGGCTTCTCTACCATTTGCAACGTTACGAAGGTTTATCTTCACGAGGGCAGTGGGGCGTCTCAAACCAGTTAGGGGTTATGTATCTCAACGTTCCAGACGTCCAAAACATTATAGCATGCGCCACCATCCACTAGACCAAGTCTGCGGCAGAGATCCCCAACCATATCATAAAATGCACATTTTTACGCATATTAACTAAAAAGTACACAAACAGATTTTTTTTTTTTTTGCATAACTTATGTTTTAGAAGAAGGTTTGGTTTTATATTTCATGAACATAATTTTTAACGCGTATAAAAACAAAATTTTTGATATAACAAAAAATCCGCATTATACATTATTAAATCATTTCTCTCTTTCATTTCAATTCCTCATTTCGAATTCAACTACCCGGCATTATTTTCAATACAATTTTAAATTATTTCATTTCTGTTTCTCATTTCGAGTTCAACTACTAGGCTTTTGAGAAATTAATGCAAACGCAGAAAATGCTTCAAGAGTTAACTGAACGTGAGCAAGCATTAAAGGAACGACTGGAACAAATATGATGATTTTCAAATTACTTTACAAAAATCAAATGACATATTTGCCACTTATAAATTGAAATTGGAAAAGGTATTAATGGAAAATTACAATTTTATCAAAATAATGATATTAAATACTTAAAAAATTCCTTTTTTTTTCTTTTTATTTGTTCGTTAAAGATGAGCAAAAACACTCGTAAAATAGAAAAGGAATCTTTAGAATGGAAACGTAAATGGGAGAAAAGTAATGCTACACTTATCGCATCGGCCACGGAGAAGAAAGAACGTGACGACCATGCCTTGCGTTGTAATAAGCAAGTAGAACAGTTGCAAAAATTACGAAGAGCTTTGCAAAACGAACGGAATCATTTGTATAAAGTGATTGTAGTGTATAAGTGAGCCTCTGAAGTTTACACCGATTAATAATGCGGCCGATAAAGATAAAATGGAGGTGACGTCTCGCAATTGTGCTGAACTAAAGATGACTTTGGCTAATTTACAAAATCAAATAAAATATTTGAATATGAAAGTTGCTGAAGCCGAGGAGCAATCTCGTCAATTGCAAGCCCAAGGAAGCAATTAAAAATAAGCAAACAAAAAAACAAAATCTAAGAAAACTGAAATTGTAACCGCAGCCACAGAAGTTTCCACTACATCCAATATTAAATAATTATCGCTAGCTAACTCGGAGAAGTGTTCCGCCACCCAAAATGATCTTGATGGTAGTGTTAAAAGGCAAGGCAGCATCATGCATCTGGCGGTTGAGGAAAAGACAATGCACCGCAAGGCTAAGTGCATTCGATGCAAGCTCTCTTCTGACGTTTTATATAAAAAATGCACATCAGCTTGTACTAAAATACGACAATGATCAAATTTTAAAATGGGGATAAAATATTTTCCTTAGCGTCGTTAAAGGGTTAAGATCTATTTACAAAGGCTACTTGTTTTGCATGTTTCATTTCGCATACAACCCTCTTTCAAAATGGAAAACAACATAACCGTAATGAAAGTCGAACCTATGAAAGTCCGCACGCTACTGTGATTGCGCATTCCGCGTCAACGAGTTGATCTTTAGAGTTTATCGCTCCAAGGTAAACAAGACATTAGTAAACAAATATATTTTCGAAAAAACAAGACATTTTCTGGTCGCGTATAATGTTGTTCAATATTTTGCTAAATATCTTTACAAACAGGGAAAAAAAGTAACTTATTTCCATTATTTTGTATAGCGTACAGCTGGAAATTACCATCTCAAATGAATTGGTGACATGGAATAAACGACAATTCAAACCTCTAATATCACAATTATCACAAGCTGTCGTGCGTTGATAGCGCGGCTGGTGCGAAATTTTTTATATCTAGCCACACTTTGAAGCAGAGATATAAGACTGAAGAATTAGATTTGGGCGCCTTAAAAGCCTCTTGATGTAAAGAAAATGATACAGCCAAGGTTCTTATGCTATTATTCGACGAACTGGATTGCTGTGAAACGCAACAAACAAATAGCATTTGGTTGAATTTATGGGAATTAATCTGATAAGAATTGATGTCGTGGATGGGATTAGAGAACTGCTCCAACTGCTCGTTTACGCTAGCCATCACTTGCATTACGTATTTATCGTCTTGCCCATCTTGCTCCATCAATTCCTGAGAGAACATCATATTTTAAAAATTTAAAATTCGGAAACTTAATTTCACAAATTACTCATTTTCGATTTCTTCATAGCCGCAGTCGACTTTCCAATGCTGAGCATGACTGTGCAATAAAAAGACCTAATCTAGAAAATTCCTAATAGAGAAACGAGAGAAAGAGATAGAGACAGATAGATAGATAGGCAAAGATAGAGAGAGCGAGTGAGTGAGAGAGAGAAAAGTTTATTACATTGCATGGCAATGGCAATGGGAAAGGCGCTGATTAGCATGTTGAAAGCCTTTAAGAGGCTACGGCTTTTCAAGTTAAAGTAGCCGCAACAATATGGAATACCCTCGGCCCGAGAATATCTTGCTTTTTCATTTGTGTACTCTTCGTCGAAGTGTACCTATACACCCTCGTTTTGAGGACTTAACCTCCCTACGACTTCTCTCAGCGCGTCAATGCCTAGTAAATCTTCAACTACTTCAGCTTCCTGGCCTTCATCTTCGTTTGCAACGGGTTCAAGCCATTGATTCTTCTCCCTCCGCGCTGCTTCCCTCATCGAACACCCAACTGGTCTGTCTGTTTAAATTATACTACCGGGGCTTTTAATGCAAGATGGCCTTACTTCCCTTTGTTCGTCCATTCGTACTCCCCTTTGTTCGACCATCTGTACATCCCTTTGTTTATTGTTTCTTTAACTGTTCTAAAAATCTGTTTTGCTTTCTGTGCGTTTCGTTAAATACGATATAATGTTCGTTATCACTTTTAAATTCTGTTTTCGCCCTCTTGTCCCCGCTGATAACTGTGCGGTCATTCGGTCAACTGCCCGTTTCAAACCTAATTCGTGCGCGTACCGCAGATAGGTCATGCAACTTTAATACCTATTTGTGGACCATACCAATGCCCGAAATGCGGATAATTTTGCAGAAATCGCCGAGCTCTAACCAATCATCAGGTGTTAGGAGCATACTTGGGTGTTTCAGACACAGCTGCAACTTGTTGATGCAAGATGTCAAATGGATTGCAAGTTTTAGTCTTTTAACAGCTACTTAATTTTCCATACTTACTGAATTATTTATAACTAATGTTTATTAAAATAATGCAGAAACTTAAACGTATGGTAGACATATGAGACGCTTTCAAGTACTGAAATCGCAGGTTTTCGATATACGAAATAAATATCTGAAAGGCAGCGACATTGAAGGATCTAATGTGGAGCATGTACATGCCTTTACCGCCGCAATGTTATTATTGAAAAAACGAACTGTAATACATTGCTTTTTATATTTTGATATTATTTGATATTTATAATAAAAATAATTTGTGAAACAAATACAGTCCATGGAATCTTAAATATTCGAAATTATTCGATTTCTTATTGATACATGCAACAAAAGCCCTTAGATATTATTTATTTATTTATTTATTTATTCCACTTATACTAGAAACTCAACTAAACAAATAACAGTCGAGTTCAATTGGCTCTTAATGCAAAACTTATATTAATTAATAACAAAATTTAGTATAAGTACAATAAAACAAATAAGAAGAAAAAAAAAGAAAAAGAAAAAAAAAGCATGTACACTATCAGCGTAGGGACACACTTACAACCGGTACAGGACCAAATTGCAAATGAACCCCTAAACCATCGCAAACATGCATAAGCCGGGCAACCGATAATAAATTGTCAATGATTAATTTTCGAAACGTAACGATTTTTTAGGATAAAAGCTAATTTAAATACGACATAGGTAAATCGCGCGTATTAAGCAATGTTGCTTTAATGGACTTTAAAGAGTCCGATAACGAGAATAAGTGGTAGACGTCATTTAGGTTCTTGCAAACGAGTCTGAGCGGATTGAACAGCTCATAATTAAACCTACACTGACTAAGCTTAACCAAGATAAAGTGCCTGGAGAAGCGGTTAGGGACATAAAAGCTTATTTCACCAAGTAATGAAGGCGAGTCAATAGCACCATTTATTACTTTAATTAGAAAGGAAACGCCAAGAACAAATCTACGTTTCTCAAGAGACGGTAGGGACAGCAGAAGCAACCTATTTTCATACGGAGGAA
>NW_023998580.1:309376-320838 GCF_014805625.2 Glossina fuscipes | reverse complement strand
AAGGGGATTATTTATTATGAGTTGCTTCCATATGGCCAAACGCTAAAGTCTGATCTCTACTGTCAACAACTGGACCGTTTGAAGATAGCGACTGAGCAGAAACGGCCAGAATTTGCCAACAGGAGAGGTGTCGTGTTCCACCAGGACAACGCTAGGCCACATACATCTACAATGACTCGCCACAAACTTCGGCAGCTTGGTTGGGAAGTTTTAATGCGTCCGCCATACAGTCCGGACTTGGCACCAAGCGATTATCATCTTTTTCTTGCATTGCAAAATTTCTTTAATGATAAAAAATTGGAATCTAGGAAGGATTGTGAAAATCGACTACTAGAGTTTTTTGCAAATAGAGACCAGGACTTCTATGAGAGAGGCATTTTGAAGTTACCTTTAATATGGCAACAAATCATACAACAAAACGGTGCATATTTGACCCAAATCGGACAATCCGAAGCATGTTAAATAAAGTTCTGAAGTTCATATAAAAATAATGGATTTATTTTTCCCCAAACTAACATAAATATAATAATACAATAATAATACAATAATAATAATGTAGTAATAATACGTATTATAATAATAATAAATTGCTAGTGCTCAATGTCTCTTTTTTTAGTCTAAGAATTCAATTCATTAGTCTAAAATTAAAATAATAATAATAATAATAATAAATAACCTGAAATGGAAAAAAACAAAAGATAAAAATATTTGTTTCTTCAATAATATTATTAATTATTAGACCTAACTTATTTATAGTGAATTAAATTTAGTAATAAGTTAATAAAAATTATTTTCTATCTTATATTATCAAAACATATGCCTTTCAAGCTCAATAACTCATTTAATATATTATCTCATTTAGTAATTAAAGGGTTAGTTAAAAAATAGGAAAAGTATATTATTGTTAAGATTTGTCCTACTAACACTTAAGGATCTTCTACAGGTCGAGCTCCAATTCAAGTTAATAAAATAGCAAATATGACTATTGATCAGAGTATAATTTGATTAATAGAGTAAATTTCAATACCTCGGAAAAAAAACAACAAACTTTGGTGTCATATAAAAAAGAACGAGGAAAATATCAGCAAAATTTTACGAGATTGCATAACAACAAATAACAAATTTGGTCGCATCTAAGAGTGAGCGTATAAAAAGTTACTCTGTGTTTGTTTAGAATTGAGAATAATTCAAAGAGTTGGTTTTATTATTATTTTTTTTTAAATGTTGAATGTAAATACACTAAGCCCATAAGAGTGTTAGTAAATATGGCACAATGTGTAATAGTAGCCAGATGTGAATAAATAAATAAATAAATTCTTGAAAATAAAAATGTAGACAATCATGTTTCGCTCATGTTGCAAATTTGATTTAATCTATTTCGGTTTCTTTATGTTTTTTATATCGAGCTTACCAATTAATATGTTAGCTTTTATTACAGTTCGCCTCTTTTAAATATGATTCTTTTCATTTTTACATAACATATATAATAGATGTTTTATATCTTTTTCTTGTTTATTCATCTTTTCATACCATACACAGCCTGTAGCACAATGTAGGCTAAGTTTGTTGTTGGTGTATATAACATCCAGAAGGGCTTGAGCTAGAATCACCTGTGATTATACCGCTTGACTCAAAGTTATTCTATGATTCTGAGTTAAGCTTGTCGATCCGCCAGTTCGCCATGTATACTTGTTGTTGTTGAGATATTTTGACTTTCCAAATAGGTGGGCCTAATAAAAAATAAGCTTAGCTCAAGCGTTTCTGTTCTGCATTGAACGCCGTCAGCGATATTTATAATAAATTACGACGGTTTCGTGTAATGGCGACCATAAAATTCATTAGTCAACACCAATAATTCATATTAGTAACACTCCCAAAGTCATTATCATGGTAGAAATGAATTCCCAAAACAAAAAAGAACTTAAAACTTAGAAACAATTATTTCCAAACCCACTAAAGATCACGTCTGCATCACTTCCTGTTGTTGTTGGAGAATTGCCCAACATTATTTAAGCAGTTTATGAGTGTGGACTCATGACTCTCATCTTTGACTAAGCCTCCTGTAAATTAATTAAAAATTTATAAATAGGCTCTTCGAAGTGCCCAAAAAAGTTCACCGTTTTAGGTTGTTCGTAGCCTTTTTAACAAATAAATTTTTGCAACATCTATCTTTATTGTTTTCCCAAACGAATACAACTACAGAAAAGTAGTGTATAATTTATTTATTAAACATTCATTTTGCTTCTTCGTTTGGTTACTACTTTTCGAACATTCTAACAAAAAAACTTGGCAACAGTGGCAGGACAATGTAAGATTGTTAAATAAAATTGTTGTTGTTTTTGCAAGTTTCCAACGAATTCGTATTTGTAAACTCAAGTGTTTATAAAACCTTATCGAAAGTTTAGTTTTTGGCGCATCAACTTCGCAATTCGTATGAACCCTTTCCGGGATTGAAATTCGCCATTTTGTAATAACTACGAGTTTGAAAAAATTAAAGGAACTACGTACATTGAGAAACACGTCTCCAAGGCCATCCATTAAGAAACGTAAAAACATTTCAAGTGAGTAACAAAAATTATCCCAAGGCCTTAGAAAGATTCAAGGGTCGTGACCATATCAGCATGGTGATCTTTAAGGGAAAGAGTGGGGCCGACATGGTCAAGTTCGCTAAACTTTTTATTGCTCCCTGTCAAAAGCTTGGTCCTTCATTGTTAAAATTTCAATACAGTCAATGGTGCACTTATTACTTACTTACTTGGGCCCACGTACTTCTCCAATTCAATTGTTTGAGCTCCTTAAAAGAATTCTTTATCAAGTATTAGGTCTTACTCCTAATTCTGTATGGATACCAATACTGCGTATAAAAAATACCTTGGCTTGTTTGAGGCTGTTGATTGGAAAGTTTATTGCAAGCTACGTAATCGTGTGAAATCTTTTATAAGGATGGGAGAAAGGTACGGATAAGGGGGTAGCTTCGTCTCTCTAAAATAACGGAGCACATATTTAAGGAAAAAAATGAATCTCACTTAAATAATGTTCTGGCTGTAGTACGTTCAAGCGCTTGCTTTCCCTCTATGATCTTATCAGAGATAATCTTAACAAAGAAAGTATTTGTGTTCTTACCTCTCTTGACTTCACAAAAGCGTTCGACAGTGCCTACTTAGTAAATTTATCAAGAAATTAAATGATAAATAAGATTTCTTTATTTGAGCATTGAGGCTCATGTATTCAAATATCGCTAACCCCAAAAATTTTGTTTTAGTAGACGAAGTCAGTTCCGCCTGATATCCTATCTGGCGTTTCTTACTGTTCGATCCTGCATGATTTTTCCGACTCTGTAGGCGGTGATTTTAAATTGTTGGTCATGAAAATGATATTTTTCGGCTTTATAGCTGCGGTCGTAATGATATTCACACATTCCAAATTAATATTGACCAATTTCTAGTACGTAGTAATTCTTGGGTGATGGGGAGTATACTTTGTACAATAAGTAAAACTAAACCCATACTTTTTAGCTCACCCCGGACTAGTTCCTCCAACTTTAGTATTAGGTTAAATGAGAAATATATTGGTTGGCTGGACGCTACGCCATGTCCGGGACTAATTCTGAATCACAAAATAAAATTTGGTGCGCACTTGGACAGTATCTCTGCGCTACCGATAGTATTCAATCTGGATCTGAGTTTGCCAGTCAAAGTTAAACATTGTACATGAGCAGATCGCAGACCAAAAGTTTGTATCATGGGCACGTAACCACAAATAATTACCATCGACTGCAAGCATGCATCATGAGATCAAAACATTATGAAGCCCGAAACCTAACTGCGATGCTACCATCAACCCGTGCTAGAGGTCAGTTTGAAAAACTATCGTTGGAAGTTTATTTAGACGCAGCCGGCATATAAGGCCTCTCCATGGTGTAGGGAGGCGTCGCATTGAACGACTATTTGCAATCGTCGCTGTTCTCGCCTGGTGTTGACTCTACACGGGCCAAAGTGCCAGCTTTTCTCTAAAAAACTCTAGCTTCTCGTCAGTCTTCAAAGAAGAAGGAGGGTTTTGTGAAACATATGTCATTACTTCCCACGTTTTGACTGAACAGAACATAGTAAGGTGATAAATCTGTGCTTGCATGAACAGTACTTTATAAGGCACGGCCATTAACCGATAACTTCTCATTCCAACCTCGTTGAGAGGATTTAATTTATGCACTGATTGCTACTAAAACAGACCTTTTTTTTCATTCACTCGCGTTAGCTTGCAGAGAATAAAATGCTGTAGAGTTATAATGAACGTCGCAATTCTCTAACATGGGTTTGTACACGGATGACATCAATTGAACACCGTCGTAACTGACTCAGGTACACCAAAAATCTGAAAAACACGCTAACCCAGAAACTTAACTACATTTCAGCCATTAAGCTTTCTGATAAGTTCGAGAAAGTTAAATTTTGACAAATGATTAAAAACAATAACAACACTGACCAGAAGACGAACTTGGAGATCGAGAAATAATCTTTGAAAAGGTCGAACAGAAATTGTTGATTGACCCCTAGGTGGTCAAGAATTTGGTTCGGTGCTTTTGTCTGCTTACAGACATCACAGTTTTGAAATTTGTTTAGCCACTTTGAGCTCCAAATTTTCTTGCATCACATTTTCTTTTTACATACGAAGGACCATCCAGAGACGAACTGTCAGCCCAGGCAGCTATGACACTGGCAACGTTTCCGCTTTTCTTGTAGTTTTCCGCGACAGTTAAAAGAAAACAAAGTAATAATAAATATAAATAAATCTCGTACCACGTGGAAGTCACACCAGAAGTCGGGTCATTTCGTTGGTTCCTTGCCATAGCCAACTTCTACACATCGCTGTACTTCTCTCCTGTAAAAAGGAAATAATAAATAAAGGAATTTGTACACCATTCCCCCCGAGGGTCCGGATTATTTTTATTCTAAATTTTCTTGCAACGAACCTTGGAGTGGCTGAGTTATATCCCGCCCAAGAAAACCCGTTACACGGTGTATTCTTGATCTCTTGTGGTTACTTTCGGCAGTTTTGGCTATCTTTTGTTTCTTCTTCGATACTTAATTGATCACTGCATTTTTAGCACTTGCACCTCTACTTCATTTCAGCATTTTTTTTTATGGTCCATGCAAACTATATATATATATTTTTTCCCCCTTTTTTTTACTCAGGTTGTCATTGTTTTTTTTTTTTGACATTAACTGGACTAAACCCATAAAGATAGTTTATATAAGTCCGTTAAATTCTCCTAAATTATTGGAGAACACAAATATTTTCCCTTTTTTTAATGTTTGTTTCCCTTTTGTCTTTATTTTATATCTTTATTTGTGCGAGTTTATGGAGCAGCTTTTGTTAAGTTTATATTTGCGTTTAGTCTTTTTTTCCTTCTTCTTTTTAAATTGCTTTTACAAGGTATCTACAAATATATAAATTAATTATTTAAACGTAAAATTCTTTCCGGGTAAAGTTTTTTTTTCGCAGTTACTTGTCCTAAATAATTTTTTATTCTATTATATTTTTTTTCTATATCGAAAAAATGCCGGTGTCCTGTCACGGCCGCTATGTAGGGAAAACACAATCAATGGTCCTTTTGAATTGTTATTTATTATAATTCTCTTGATTTTAAACTCTTTTTAATTCTTACTTATTGGCTCTTGCTTATTAATTCTTATGTTACTTTTTACTTTACTTCTTACATTAGTTCTTACTTTACTTCTTACTGTGGTTTGGTAACTTATATAATAAGTTGTTATGCTAACTTAAGTAGATAGTAATAGTAGGATAAAACTAGGCTATTACTTAAGTTACATGTAATGTGTGTTATAGCTAGATTGCGTTATATTAACTAGGTTATAGCTAGACTCGCAATATGTGGAACTCACTTTAACTAGATTATAGCTACGTTTACATTATGTGGAAATATATGAAAGTGTAAGCATAAATCATTATTAAATGGCTAGACTACGATAAATCGATAATGCTACACAACTCACTGAAGCCCACAATGGTATCTCTAATACCAATCTAAAGCTTTTCCTATAAATAGTAAGTGAAGATGACATAAAACTTCGAAATCCACTTAGGCTTTGCATAGTTAAAGCGTGAGTTCGGTGCAGAAAATTATTAATTGTGAAGCTTTCGTTTTCATTACCACTAAATTTTAAATGTCAACTGGAAATAATGTTGGACACTTTAGCTGAATTCAGTTCGTAATGTTAGTGATTAACAGGTGGTTTTGTCTGTATCGGAAACGATCCAGTAGAAAAAGGGAAACTATCCATATTAGAATAAATTTGAGCACTATTTAAATTCAAATCGCCCAATAGAAGTGTAATATTTTCGCTAATGATAGATTGTAACATTGAAATTGATATATTAGTGCCGGATATTTGTGATGGTGTAGCCTGTCTATTCATTTTATGTTGATCATTTCACTTAGATTTTGAGCTCCCCTTTGAGGGACCTTTGTTGACCTGAATTTCATTATTTTATGTTGCAGTTATATATTTATGTATATATATCTTTACTGGTTTATAGTATATATCTTTACGGGCGCTAAATCTGGGACTTAATCCGCCAGAAGTTTACTTTCGATCAACAAGCGGCAATGCAGTTAAGTTGTACGATTTCAACTTGTTCGGCCTACAAATTTACAAGTTGCGTATTCTTGAACCTGATTCAGACAAATGTTAACACACTTTTGATTACACGGAGTAACTACTAATGTCTTAAGAATTTTAAATTTATGTTGACATCCAATAGATTGTGTCGAACTACCAATTGACCAATTCTGACTGATTAACATTGTCTATTGATTCTGTCTCCATGCTTGTTATTTCAAATTGAGCTGAATTGAGTTAACCTAATAATTATTAAAATTAAGTGTCACATACGAAATTAAGTGAATCAACTGAGTCGTAGTACATATACTGATATATTCGTGATATTGATATTTATAATATAAATATATGTTATGAAGGTGTTATAAAAAAAATCAAAACAGAAAAAAATGAAAAAAAATATAGTGTTTGATTTGTAAATTCCCGAAAAAGATATATGATTTTATACCAAAAAGTAACAGTTTTTAAGAAAATTAAATACGTCAATTGCGCAAAAACACCAACAGTTTAAATGTTACTGACAGGAAAGAAGACTTTTAGAAATTTCGGATTATTTATAGGTAAGTTCGAAATCAACGTTCTTGCAAAAGTATGTTTCTTTTCTCGAATAAGCACAGAGCGTCACCTCACATTAACTACGACTCATAGCAAATATTGGATGACTTGAGCATAAATCGCAGCTTCACAATCATAGTTTCAAATGAACTCGTCAATTCCAAGTACTGTACCATGTCAGACATCCTAAAAGGAATTTTCGATTCATCTATGCACCGTACAAAAAGAAGTAAATAAGCTGAGAAACAAACATTAACAATATGTCAAAATTCAACAATTCCAAGCTATGTTTGCTCAGTTCTCGAACTCATTGTTCTGTATCCAAAATAAAAGTCAGCACAATTGTGTACATGAATCCAAAAATTTAAAAAAATGTTGTCTTTCTTCTCCCCTTGGGGGCTGAAGGTGATGACATACAGCTGTTCATCGATCAGCACAGTGTGCCGGTCCGGTGCCGGTGTAAGTTGGAATTCTGCGAACATCCGGGTGATAAGTCCGGCCGCATTGAGTCGGACTACTGCCTGCAGAACCGTGATTCTGTGGCCGTGTGGCGACTGGACCAGATCGGCTTTTAAAAAAAACTGCAGGTCCGGCTGTATTGTGGCAGGGTCGCTGCATAGATGGACCGCTCGGGGAAGTGCACGCGGTATCTTGGTGCCTCGGGTGCGGCGATGCCCACGCATGGCGGATGGAAGCCAGAGTATTATTTATTTAATATTTATTTAATATCCAGCCACAAATTTTATAATTACCAGCTGATTAACAATTGTCTTAAGCAATAATAATAAACATGGTTATCAATATATATATATATATATTAGCGGGGCTTCCATCCAATATGTACTATTATGTATTCTTATTCCTATTATTATTATTATTTAATAGTTAACAAATATTAACTACAAATAAAATTATAAGCTAAAATTAAGCATTAAATTCAGAACATTAGTTCAATATAGATTGAATATAATACAATATGTAAAACGATAGAGTTGAGAAAATATAAAATAATAAAGAAAATATAGTAAACATAATTAAAGAAATATGAAGGCATAATCATCTGGCAGCTAAGCGCGGAGTATAGAAATTTTTATAAAATTTAAAGAATTAACTGAAATATAAAATTTGTGAAAATTATCATTAAAAAGTTTACAAAGCACACGAAGCGGATTATTACGCTGATAGTTAGTATGGCAATGCAACAACTTTAGCGGAATCTTTCGGGAACATTGAAATCTAATTTTTCAAGCAAAACTGAAGAATAAATATCTCCGCTTATTAATTTAACCATGAATAATATACCTAGTAGCTCACGTCTATTCGCAAGAGTAGGTAAATCAATCAGCTTCAATCTATTTACATAAGGAGGTAGGGGGAGATGAGAATGCCAACCTAGGCCTCGTAAAGCAAATAATAAAAGTTTACGTTGGACGGATTCAATAAGATCAATATGGCACTTATAATATCATGACCAGACAATACAACAATACTCTAATGTGGGTCTAACTAACGATGTATATAAACGCTTCGTAATAAATGGGTCACAAAACTCTTTAGACCAACGCTTCATGAACCCCAAGAGCGATTTGGCTTTGTTAACTGATTTATCCACATGTAAGCTGAATCTCAAACGAGGATCAAAAATAACCCCAAGGTCATTAAAAGACGACACATTTTCTAATAAATAGCTGCCATAATAATACTTGGATGGGATTATAGCAGACCAAGAGAATGACATTTTTTTGCACTTTTCTAAATTCAAAGACATTCCGTTAGTAAAGCACCACAACTGCAAAGCATTCAAATCAAATTGAAGGGCACAAGCGTCATTAGTCGGGCAAAACGAATAAAACAGTTTGACATCGTCGGCATATATTAAAACAGACGAATTACTAATACAGTTAGGAAGGTCATTAATAAATAAAACAAATAACAAAAGCCCAAGATGACTGCACTGAGGAACACCAGATGTAACTGAAATTGACCGAGAGTAGGATGAATTAAAGGACACCATCTGAGTACGACCTGTGAGAAGGGACCGAAACCAACAAACCGGATTATTAGGGAAGCCGATAAAACGCAATTTGTAAATAAGTAAATTGTGATCCACCTTATCAAAAGCTTTCGAAAAGTCAGTATAGATAACATCTGTTTGTTTATATAATGAAAAAGATTTATAAATAGAGCAAGTCAGTTCTAATAATTTTGTGGCTGTAGATTTATTTTTTGTGAAGCCATGCTGGCAATCAGTCAAAATCGTGAATAAACACGGTTTTAGTTTATTAACTATAAGAGTAGTATATATTCAGCCCGCAACAAAAAAAGGATCTTTTTTTTTTTTTTTGCTCATCAAAATTTTTCGGCCTTTCCGTATAGTAGTATATATATGGGGGAATAATGTCCGCACACTTCCCCGCTCAAAACGCCACACATGCCCGGATCCACACACACGCACACACACAACACCATCCCTCACGTCTACTACACATTCCACATGACACACCACTTACCCTCACAAGACGGATTCCAATGCCAACGATCACATTTCATAATCTCCCTCCCTCTCCGATTACACTCCCTCATATGACAACAGTCTGGCAACTTTGTCGCGCGGTATAGTCGTATATTTTTTGTGTCAGCAATTAAAATTTTAATTTTTTGTTCAATTTCGTGGCTATTCTGCCTTATAGTGTGTGATTTTATAATATACTTTGAGAAGAAAGTGAGTGAATTCAAAGTAAAAGAAATATTTTTCTTTTACGATTTCATTTGATTCATTTGATTTTTGCAAACAAAAATTTTGAGCTCTGATAAAAATCTCTCTTTTGTTTTGTTTTCTCTCTTTTTCTCTGTTATTTTTTTTAATGTTTGGAGTTTGTGTTGCTAGTGATCTCTCGTTACAGTGTCAACCTAACAGAGAACTTTTGCACAAATTGGTTGATAAATTTTTATGTTCAGGATTTTTTTTTAGTGATTTGTGTGTCTGTTCTTCATAATCAACAATTGTCTTTTTGACAGAACATGGAGTGTTTATATACACCTTGTCGGGCGAAATCAGGCCCGGATTCTGATAGATTCGTTTCTTGTTGGCTCTGCGAGCGCTTTGGTCATGCAAAGTGTGCCGGTATTCTCGGCCGTGCTGTTGACGCAGTCGCTGATCCGGCTAAAGGCTTAAGATGCTCATGTCCTGACTGTAGGCAGCGGGACATTGACTTTTGTAAACTTTTCACGGAGACCCGTTATGGTTTCTCGGAATTGAGTAGAAATCTCGGCTCCTTGTGGGAAAAGTTTGAGCTCATTAAGTCTAGGTTTGATGAGTGTCGCTTTATTGGACACTCATCTTCTACTCGTAGCGTAGCGTGTGGGACGTCACCTCTGGCTTTCTCCAAATCTAATTCGTTGGTACAAGTTACCGCTCCCTCTAACTCTAAAATGAATAGTAATGTTTCCGATATTGCTGAGTCGGTTGGTAGCAAAACAGTTACAAACAAACCGGCAAGTCCATCGGTTTTAAGGTATGCTGATGTGGCAAGGGTATCTCAGCCCAGAGCCGCCACTCACTCTAATCAAGTGCCATCGCCTAAAAGTAATGAAGAGAAAAATAAGTCATCCTCTCCTCCTGGTGTTCGCGTGTGAATGCTGGTCACCAGACTGGGCAAGTCTCACAAGCTGCCGATACAAGGGCGATAACCCCATCTATATTTTCCCCAACTCGAAACTCTCCTACTGTGAACCCCCCTCCTGTTCCAAATAATAACATTTGCTTGACGGCAGTTCCTCCCAGAAAAGCAATATTTGTGTCAAGACTGGCACCTGAAACATCGGTGGATAACATAAAAGGTTATCTGGCGACGAAAGTCCCATCAGTCAACTTAAAGCGTGTTAGCATCTTCAAAATGGCTCCTTCTCAATCTAGGGCAATCTCCTCTTTTAAAATACTAGTTCCGAATGAAAACAGTGATATGTTGTTAAACAAATCACTGTGGCCAGTAGGATCCTTAATTAAGGAATTTATCCCTCGAGATCGTCCCCGTAATACCAAGGCAATAGTCTTGTCGCCTTCAAAAAACTAATTGTTTCTTCAGGCCCATTATCTCTCATTTATCAAAATGTTAGGGGTCTAAATTCGAAAATTCGTTCCACTTTTCTAAATTCTGTGAGCACGGAATTTTTCTGTTTGGCCTTTACTGAAACTTGGCTAAAACCCGATCTACATTCGTCGGAACTTTTTCATAATTCTTTCCAAGTGTTTAGAAATGATCGAGT
>NW_023998580.1:239653-289376 GCF_014805625.2 Glossina fuscipes | reverse complement strand
TAACGGTGCTACACATTCTGCGCATTTTTACACATAGAGATTCTTGCCGAAGTTTGTTCTGCTTGCATAGATTTTCTACCTAAGTTCAATCCTGCTTGTTTTGTTTACTCTAACGGTGATGCGCATTTTTACACATAGAGATTCTTGCTGAAGTTTGTTTTGCATGCATAGATTGTCTACCTAAGTTCAGTTCTTGCATGTTAAACATTTTGGGATTTTACTTGTATTTATACTTTGAGTTTTATTTAGCCTTTTAGTTCTTAAACATTTTGAGATTCTAATAGTATTTATACTTGGAGTTTTATTTAGCCTTTGAGTTCTTAAACATTTTGAGATTCTACTTGGGTTCTTGGCTCTGCTGTCAAATATTTTGAGGTTTTGGAATCTAAGCTGTTTGCACACTGGGGTTCTTACTTTCTTGGTTCTGAGCTTTTTTTCCCTTTTAATTGAGTTCTTAACTCCGCTAACACATTTTGAAATTTGGATCTAAGCTTTTTGGTACACTGGGGTTCTTCATCTGTGCTGTGGTGGGCTTCTGTGGTTTTACAGAGACATCCTCACTATGTGCTTGTACTTTTCTCTTTACACACATTTGGTGTGTGTTTCTATGAATTAACTCACGTGGGCCTGTACAATAGATGTTTAGACATTTTTCTCCTTACAAGGTATAGGCATATTCAGTGTGTGATATTATGATTTTATCTGTACAAGGTATGGTATACTTAGTGTGTGTTTTATGATTTTGATATTGGAGGAGGCTGTCCGTGTATTGCTCACAGAACGGCATGCGTGGACAGATCGGACTTGCTGACTGCGGATTGGGGATAGATGTCTAAGGCAGACGGACTTGTATTTCGTAAGGAAGCAAAATCGCTTCCTTCCACTATTATTATTATTATTATTATTATTAAAATCTAAATAAAAATGGAAATCCAAAAAAATTGCATTGCGTATTAATTTTTACATTTATTCTTGAATACATAGTAATTACATTTCATTTACATATTTGTATTATTTACTCTATAATTATTTTACATATGTTCATATATACCTAGTATTTATACATCGTTACTCATTATTTGATTACCAATTTTATAATTTCCCCACGCTAGCGTGGAAATTTTATCATCTAAAACACACCGCTTATCATCTAAATAATCTAACGCTATTTTTTCGCAGATCTCTGTGTACAATCTGTGAAATCTGCTTCTGATAATTCTCTGTTCACCATAAAAAGATTGTCTATTTATGATACAGTGTTTATAATCACTATATTTTAATTTGTCGGTTACACATTTTTTTATCCCCTTAACTTTTGTCACTTCTTTTTCTTTATTGTTCCCATCATTGACTGTGTATGCATACGCTTTGGCCTTTAAACCTGCAAACTTTGTCATGATTCTCCCGGCATTCTCGTCTTTCATCAGCCCTAATACTTCTTTGTTATTAGGAATTATATTATGTATATTGCCAGGTAGATAATCTGATGTGTCAAATTTATTAGGGTTATTTTTAATAATGTCATATATATTACCATCAGACGCTAATATAAATGAATCTGTATCCATATATATAATCTTTATTGTTTCGCTCTGGTTAAGTAAAAAGTTGTAATAAAAATCATACATCAACCATTTAGAGAGTTCTAACACAGTTACCCTCACATATATCGGTTTATCGTGATTAATTTCCAACTTATTTAGCTCAACTCCATATAACCCATTATCGAATATTTCGATGCCCTTGAAGTTAGGTTTGGCTATGAGAACCCTATACCCTTCAGAATTCCTTCTGTTTTCATAACTATTTACTAAGCGAACGTCTCGGCGATTTTCAACATTTTCCATGGTTTTCTCATACACAGCATTATTCATTAGCTTATAGAAGTTCTTCTCAAATTCATTGTTGGCAAATTTTCTTCTATTGGTGTTTAAACTAATGTAGGGCTCTAACCAAGCCCTTTGAGTAAATTTTAGTATTCTGTGAATGCATTTTAATTGCAACCCGTGTTGCAAGCAGAGGAGCAGATTGTTTAAATGAATCTTATAATTCATTTTATGAGTTAAATCTGCTATGAGTTTTTTATACTTGCCAGTAGGAGGAATTTTATTGTCTGCACAGAAAGGTAGGCAATCATGTTGATCATGAATATCAGACGGATAATTTACATCAACTTCCAAAATGTAACCACTACTTCCATCGATATCAATGGAGTAAATATCAAAATCTTTTACCTCACTTTCGCTTAAAAATTGGAAGTTTGCATATGGAAGTTTTTAAGACATGGCCCATCCATACAAATTGCATCCGTTTAGGCCAAATAATTTTCAGACTTGCTTTCATCATAATTTTCATTAAACTTATTATTTGACTCGGACAACCTTCGGGTGCATTGAGTAATACCACCTCGAATACTAGTTTTTAAAAACGTATGAATTTCAGGATCCACAATTAGTTCCACTTCAACTTGAGTATATTTCAGCATGGCATCCCAAGAAAGAGATGGTGCTGTAACATAATTGCAAGGATCTAGTTTATATATTTCTAAACATAAGATCCTGAATTTCTCGAAAACATCGGTTAGTATTAATACATCGCTTTCGAGATATAGAACCATATAATCTTTAAGGGTCTGACATTTGAATGCGTCCCACACCGTCCGCGCGAAATTGTAGTCAGTCTCACTACATTCTCGATCGGACATTCCGGATTTTTATATGTTTTCTTTAACACTTTAAACTGACTAGGTTGCAAATATTTGGCCAATTTCTCTAAACTAGAGGTTAAGAATCTCTTAGAATCTACAAAATTCAATAAATATTTTATCTTATTCCCTTCCATTACTCTCTTCGTAATTGAAATATATAATTCTTTGTTACAAGGTATAACCGACAAATTAAACCCTAACTGCGTGATAAAGAGATGGATATCATACCTACTTAAATTATGGAAGATAACAGGGAAGTAGGGTAGCTTAAATTGAAAACATTTCCTACATTCCCTATGAATGAACCCCACAAATTCCCTTGTAAAATAATTATAGTACTTATCTTTATATCCTAAAATTATTTCTTCACAGGCGTAGCATTCAGTGTTTTCCATCTCTGTTGGTTGCTCATTTTGCAATAGTTCTTTAGGGCTTGCGGAATTCGTCCAGTACAACTGATACTGGTCGTCCATTTTCCGCTGCATATGACCAAGAAATTCAGCTATGCAGGTTTCTCCTAATAAAAATAAGAAATAAATAACCAGATTCAATTAGTTACTTAAATGAAAAACAAAAAACATTTGTTATATACTCACCAACAAAAGTATACTGTTCATCACACTCTTCGTTATACACATGTTTAACATAATAAGATACTGCGCACGCTTCATGCTTTTGAATTGTTCTCGTCCCTTCGCTCCTGTTAAGAACTTCTATTGGCTTCAGCACAGCTTTTATATCAGCATACATGATTATTGGCGGCGACAACTTCTTCTCCATATTTGTGAATTTGGTTACTGTTCCCGCTGATGGAAATACACTTTTCACTTTGGTGCAACCTTCCTTATGGCGAGTTCCAGTCATGGTGTAAAACGTTTGACACAAATCACAAAACTGTCCTGATGTATGACTTCGCGTGTATTGAGTTTTTACAAATCTCTGCATGTTGGTAATAAGGCAATAATGATATTGCTTAGTCGTTTCGTTATAAACAGTTAGCAAGTTGATATGCAAACTTTTAGGTTCCTTTGTGGCTCTTGCCGGACCAACCACTCTCCATGTACCCTTGGAACGTAGCAATTCATATGTATTTATGCTGAAGTCTTTGTTATTCTGCTCAAACCGATTGATGTCGCAGTTGGTTATAGGGAACTTTAATCCAGAAAAGTCAATCCGAATATTTCGAAATTTAATGACTATCTCGCGAATACTTCCGATTTTATAATAGCTCGTGTGAGCTAATCTGCGTAATTCGTCTCCCAACGGTTTGTCGAACTTGTAAGCGATAGCCGCTAATATGCACCATTTGAAACAGTAGACATCAGCATTTTTCACATTAATTGTAGCCTTTTTAGTGAATATACTAATTGGCAATCGTACATGTGAACCCACAGGAATGGACTCCAACTTGCAAATGGTTAATTCACAGAATTTAAATTCTGCTATCGCCCAACCGCTATCTCGTTCCTGGTATTCTTCAGTTGCTCTTTTAAGCTCAATAAAAAGCTCGTCAATCTTATCGTCAACTTCACTGTTTTCTCTTGCAGCAACGAATTTTGTTGAGAAGTGTTTCAGTGTTATCACCATTTCTGTTTCGAAGCCCTTCACGTAATCTCCAAAAAGCCTCAAATTGAATTTTACAGAGCCAAATTCATCTAATTTGATTTGAATTTGCTCGTGTATAAATGTGCGAATATCATCCAAAAATTTGTTTATTACAATCTCATCCCTCGAGTCGCTGACGATTTTATATTGTATCACATTTTCCGATGTCGGCGGAGATGTGATGAACACATTTTCTTTTAAGAGCACAGCTGCCTTCTCCTTGTGCTTGTTGGTCCTCAAATGGTTTTTGTACTTTGTCTGCATCATAAAAACTTGGCAGGGCTCGCAATAAACCTCACTGGCAGGAACTTTCTTCTTGTTGCTAGCTCCAAACACTGCTTTACCCTTACCGCCGTTGCTTGTGGACGGTCCGTCATTCATACTGGAAGTAGGAGGCTGGTTTTCTTTAAATGCTGTTTCACAGCCTGCCACGAACTCTTTGCATAAATGGGTATGGAATAACTCGTGTTCGGTTACAATCACACCACAGAAATTACACCTTGTTTGCCGGTCACCAATTTTTCCTTTGTTCAAGGAATCAGCTTGCTCCAAACCTATTTGACAAGCTCTTGCAAATTCTGGACAGTAATGCTCCAGTAAATTGCCAACTGTCTCATGGCAAAAAGTGCACTTATGTGTGTTAGGTTCCATTTTAATTTTTTGTATTTGTTCTTTTTAATGGTTTGGTGGTTTTAGCATTTTTGAAAGTAACTAAAGAGAAAACTCTGCTTATATAGAATAGAAATGTTGGTGAACTTACCTTCAAGCGTTATCTGCAAAATTCCATCTGTCTTTTATTTTTCTCTATAAATACTTTGAAGTGTGGTCATAAATACCGCTTGACCTTTTTCTTTTTATCATTTATAATGCACCATAATACTAGTTCGTTTTCCATTCTCAGCGGGGTATTTATACTAATGGAAATAGTGATAATAAAAAATAGAAATGAGGAGAAATGAGACGTTTAAGTGTTCTGAAATGCGATATGGTGAAATAGTCGCATCACCACTTAATTTTTTTCTTCGTGGAAATTTGTGTAGGCATGTGTATGGACGACCGTGTCCCTTTTTTTAAATATATATTTTTTTTATCGGGATCGTAAATAAAGTACGTCCTTGAAAGAATCCTTTTTGGTTTGGTGATTAAGATGTGTGTAATGAAGAGATGTGTTCGTGGGAATTTTTGTAGACGCATGCATGCACGATCGTGTTTCTTTTGTGATATTTTTTTATTATCGGAATCGTAAGTAATGTGTGTTCTTGAAGAAATCGTGTTTTGGTTTGGTCATTAAGATGCGTGTAATGAAGAGAAGTGTTTGTGTAAATCTGTGTAGACATGTGCATGCACGATCGTGCTTCTTTTTTCATGTACGTTTGTGAAGGGAATCATAAATAATTCATGTGGAGCATAGGTTTTTCGTTTGTGTAGGAGGATGTGTGTAATGGAGGTAAGATTTATGGGAGATAAGTCATATGAGAGAGGGAGAGGGAGGGACATTATGAAATGTGATCGTTGGCGTTGAAATCCTTCTTGTGAGGGTAAGTGGTGTGTCATGTGGAATGTGTAGTAGACGTGAGGGATGGTGTTGTGTGTGTGCGTGTGTGTGGATCCGGGCATGTGTGGCGTTTTGAGCGGGGAAGTGTGCGGACATTATTCCCCCATATATATACTACTATACGGAAAGGCCGAAAAATTTTGATGAGCAAAAAAAAAAAAAAGGTCCTTTTTTGCTGCGGGCTATAATTCGCGTCGACGTTCCCCCACATATATACTACTTATAAGTGATTCAAGGAGCTTCGGTGATACACTTAGTTTAGCAATCCCACGATAGTTCTCAATGTTTCCCCTAGAAACCTTTTTATATAAAGGAATAATAAAACTACTCTTCCAAATAGTAGGAAAGTAACCGCATCTAATACAATTATTAAATACAATGGTTAATGGAAGATAAAGAAAATTACCGCAAGCACGAACGATGCAAGCGGGAATCAAATCTGGGCCGGCTAAATAGGAAAGTTTTACATTTCGCAGAGCAGCGAAAACTTCAGCTTCTGTAAAAGTAATAGGTGGTAAATGATCGAAAGAATTAATAATATAAGAATATTTCTCATATGTCAAACTGTTAGGTGAATACGTTCTCTCGAAAAAGTTTGCAAAGATATTACTAATAACAGACAGATCCGTTGCTTCGACGTTTTCAAAGCTCATTACAGATGGAAATCCATTAATCTTACGTTTTGAGTTTACAAATTTATAAAAACATTTAGGATTAGAAAATAATTGACTTTTCATCCTTTTGCAAATACACCACATAAGACTTATTTTTTCAAAGTTGTAATCACGTCTAGCATACGAATAATGTATATAATCTATAACGAGTCCACTACGTTTGAATTTTTTAAACAATCTACTCTTTTTATTTCTGATCAGCTTAAGAAGTTTATTAAACCAAATAGGATAATTTGATGAATAACTGTCTGATTGTGTAGGCACCGACTTAGATATAACATGTAAGAGAATATTATAAATAGAATCTAGGGAACCATCAACATCAGAATATTCTAAGTTGTGGAAGCTACTCAGAATATTATAAAGTTTTTTATAATCTGTTTTCCTGAATATAAATCTTTTATTACAAGTCTTATTAAGGACTTGCATAGTTTGCAGATTGCCTAAATTTATCCCCATTGTAGGATGATGTATGTCTTCAGGCAAAATATACGGATCCACACGAGTTACACTTACGTTTGAGTAGTTAAAAAAAATTAAATCTAAAAGTCTGCCATTATTATTAAAAATTTAGTTATTTTGGAAAAGACATAACTCGTAAAGTTCTTCAAAAAAGTCAGCGTATAGTTGGGGGTAAGATACAGGAGTGTAATAACCAAGGTCATCGTCACAGCACCACGATACAAACGGTAAATTAAAATCTCCTAAGACCAGAATTTTGTCTGAGGGATTTAGAACATTTACCACGAATTTTATCAGTTGTAAATGTTTCAAGTAAATAGAAATATCAGACATTGGAGGGACATAAGAGCAGGCTATAAACAACATACAGTTTTTAAGAAAAATTTTTGCGCAAATAATTTCTACATCAACAGCACAGGAAAACTGACTATTGACGATGCACAACAATTACCGACAGCAATTAATACACCACCACCTAATCTTTCGATTCTATCATGTCTATACACTCGGTGTTAATATCAATCGTTACTTGGATTCATTCTTTTGAAGATTTTCTTCCCCTCCCCGAATTTAATTTAAAACGAGTGATTTTTAACGAAAGCAGTAGTGGCTTCCCGAATATGTTAAAGAGAAAATGGTTTACAAAAACGCTTTGTCAGATCCTTACTATTATTATTCCTGTCCTTGCAAGCATTGGTTGAAAAAGATCTTCAATTTTCTTTTAAAAAACACGCCTCCTGACGGGGAATGTATGCCATTCGCCGTTACATTTCTTAGAACTGGTAACCGAGAAATTCTTTTAAAAACAAAATCATGGGACATTACACTTTCAGGTTCTTTCCCCAAAAAACTTATATCTTGGGGTGTGTATTATATAATTTTTCTTCAAGAAGGAAGGGACTTCGCTATACTTGTAATTATTTAATTGACTATTTATCACTGAACGGCAGCCTATGTTTTGTTTCCCATAGCATTATTATTATCTTTTTTTCTTTATATTTATTTTATCACTCACTGCTGTTATTTTACCTTCTCGTTTTAGATTTTTGCAATGTCAATTTTCACAATTCATCAGAATTTGATTACAAATAAAAATAAATTGATATTAATAGGCCGCTTGATAAGCGCTACGCAGTAATTACGGTTGTTGCATTCGCGTCCAATTTCGTACCTTTCCAAGTTCCGCGCTATAGTTTTAGTACACATTAATTCTTTGTAAAAATTCTGATCTAAGATCTAATTTTTTTGTTGGCTGGATGAAATTTTAATATTCTTCCTTTTCCCCTTAATTAATTTTCGTTTAATTCTTTTTTCTAATTACTACGTTTATTTCTACTAAGCCACTATTGTTGTGCGTGGATTCCGGTAGTGTTCGTTTAGTTGGTTAACTAAAGACGTAACTATATATTTATATATTGTTTTTTTTTTCTGTGAACGGAAAATGTTTTCCAATGATCTTCCTGGGTGTTTTGGTTTTCTTTCTTTAAATTAAAATCTACTACTAATTAAAGCTATTCTCGTTTACCCTACCATTTAACGTTGAATGGCTGCCCATATTGGTTTCTCATGGTATTACTATTATATTTTGTTTATCCTCCGAGTCTTCCTATCACTTCTTTCGCAACTAAATCGATCGTTTAGAAATTTGTTTGCATTGGCAAAATCCTATATGCTGTGCTCATGAACGCTCATACATATGACGTACAATAATAATATCAACATAATAAGGACAATTTTATATTTGCGTAAGGAATTTCACTTTTAGAAATGATTATTTACTTTTTATTTCACGAATTTCGCGCTTAAATATTTTCTTTTCTTTGTTTTATTAGTAATTTTCGTTACTCGTGAGCGTTCCTATTCTACTAGCTTTTCTCTGATTATTGCATCAACTCCCATTATGATGCTATTATTTTGCGTGGATCGCGGTAGTATTTGGTTTGCTGGTCGGGTATAATTTAATTTCTATTAAAAAAAGGGAAAGTACTTCGCTATCGGTCGTTAATTCCCCTCTTAGTTTTTCTTTTCCTCTTGTTTTTTTTTTTTGAAATCTTTGTTTCAAACTTGTGTTTTCCTTGTTCTACCTGTTATTGCCGTTTGATGGGTGCTTGTTGCATAGAGGCGGCAATACCCGTTGTTGCTACTTTGTTATTGTTGCTGTTGCTGCGGGTGGGGATCGGAATGCGTTGAAGGTTGGTTGGCAGTTGTTTGGTGGCTTAAGTGCACCGAACCTGCCTGCTACTGTACTTGCTGCTGCTGTTGTGGCCGTTGCTGATGAGCAGAATGGTGATGGAACTAATAATGGTGTTGCTGTTGTTGCTGTTGGCTCGGGCATACGCCGCTTTTTTTTTTTGATGAACTTGCGCGGGCACCTGAAAGAAAAAAACGTTAGCATTTGTGTTATTTATTATTATAAATTAGAATGTTTGTTTTATTCGCTGGGATTTTTGTTTTCCTCAAGAAAAATTTGATTCGGGTTTTCGAGATGATTAATTGTTGCTTTCCTCTCACTCCCTTGTGTTCCTTTTTTGTAGTTTCAATTGACATTGGCTTGTCCTTTTTTTCTTTGCGTTTTTTCTTTCTTTCGTTGTTTGTTTTCTTTTCAGCTTGCTTTAGAGATCATTCTAATGTAATTATCTGGACTCTTTCTTGTTGTTGCAGTAGTTGTTGATAGGAACATTTCTGATTTTCATAGGTCCTATTTAATTTCTGCTGCGTTTTGTATATATTTTTTTCCATTAATTTGAACCTTTGAAATTTTTTCTGGGTTTTGTAAATTTTGGGAACTTTCCGACTTTTATTATATTTTTTCTTTTGCTTTATCCACTTTGCACTTTTTGAGTCAAATTGTTTGCAGCGTTTGTAATTGTTTTTTGTTTTTTATTCCATTAATTTGAACTTTTGAAATGTTCTGTCGGCTTTTTTTGTTAATTTTGGTAATTTTTCCAACTTTTATTATATTTTTGTTTTTTCTCTTTTGACTTCTTTTCCATTGTATCCCTTGGCGTTAAAAATTTCTTGCGGCCGACTCGCACTCTTTTGCCACCGTTTTTCTAACGCTCTCATGTACTCTCAGTCATTTTGTCGACCACGACTAATTCGCTCCTCTGTGGTTTTTTGCCGTTCAGCGGATTTTCGGCGATGACCTTTCGGTACTTTATTTTGAACAGGCTCTTATGGGCCTTTGAATGATCGGCGTTGTTGTTGCGTGCTCGATTTTCGTATGTTTTCTGTACTTGGTCTTACCAATGGTGCAGATTAATGCCTTTGCATGCGATTCAAGCAAAATGCATTTCATCCCTTATTTAGATTAATTACTTGTTGTTTGTTTTTTGTTTTTGTTTAGACATATAATCAACAAAATTTAGACACCTTATTTTTATAATGCTTGAAAATATTTCACTGGAATTATTACAAAATTTCTCGTTTATATTTTCTTTCATTAAGTTTTCCTTTTTTCTACTTTTCTTTTTTGTTTGTCCAATGCGGTTCTGCTTATTTTTACATGAATTGACATGAAAATCTTTATTTTTGTTCAATGGTGACGTCGGCTGCTCTTTTGTGTTTCTTGTTTTTCACTGCAAACTTCACTCCCGATTTCTAAAATAAAGGTCCTTGCCTGGGCGCCACTTGTGAGGGCCTTTCGGCCCATTCTCTGGGGCTGGGGCAGCTCAGCGGCCCAGGAAAACACAAGAAAATTTATATTCACATTTCAATTTTATAATATTCACTCTTCAATTTTTTAATTATTCGAAGACTAACTCTCAACGACTCTAAACCGAGACTCCCAAACTAAAACTCACTCTCAATTACTCTAACTTATTTTATTTACTCTACCCTAGTTTTAACCTATTCTTATTCTATATCCTAACCCTGTTCATATTCTATTCTTATTCTATTCCTTTTCTACTCTTATTCTAATCTTAACCTATTCCTATCCTATTCTTAATCTATCTCTACCCTATTCTTATATTATTCGTAATCTATTCCTATGCTAATTTACTCTCTAACTTAAACTCGCACTTTCTCTCCTCACCCCACCAGAGATGGAGAACCCATGAGGCCAAAACGGGGGACGACTTTTGGGTCTTCCCAGTTTGTATATAATTCTGTGTACGCACTTAGCTGCTCTTGCTTCACAAACATTTGATACAAAGTCACGACGTGTCGAGAAACTCCGAATTTTTGCTCATACTGACAATGACAATGGAAGAGTACGCAGTCAAATGTCTGCTAATGTAACACTAGTAACAGCTCTCTGCTGTTATGTGATGAAGTAATTATTCATTCATTTTCGATGTGTATTTTTTCTGATTGAAATAAAAAAACATTTCCCTATTTATTTATAGAGGATGCGTATCCTATTTATTTAAGACTTTAGGTCCTATGTATCACCGTCGCCTGAAATAAGAAGGTCGTCTGTACGATTATTAAGTCTATTTCACAATCGCTAGTATACGAACGTAAATGTCTCTACCAGGCTTTTTTTTAGTACTGTGCGAAAATATATTATATATTGTCTCGCCGATATGTTATCAAAATATAAGTTAGCTAAAATAAAATTGGTACACTTTCACATATGGCTTTACTTTTCTTTGAAACATAGATAGAAAAATTTTTATTCGTTTGAATACATATTTAGATATGTATTTTGAGAGTGTTAGTCGGGAAAAAGTACGCATTTATCGGTTTTTAAGCAATTGTAGAGTACTCATGGATTGATTCAACTGGTTTTTGAATGATTAGGAATTTTTTCATGTTTCAATCTTTCGCGGCTTTTAAAATGTTAATTACATGTTTAAAGCTCATATCCTAGGTTCTTTAAGGTATCTTAAGCACTTATGTATGAATTTTCTGTCTTTTAGTATACCTAGAATAGTAACCATTAGTTGAGAAAGCAATAAGGCTTATGTAAAACTATTGCAACACCAGCTGCTACCAAAGACAACAAAATACATAGATGTTCCAACATTTGAGACCAGGATATTCTTGGGGACTCCTAGCGTATCTGTTAACTGTACCAGTGTTAATTCGCAGCCGTTTTTCAGTTTGCTCTTTCAAACGTTTGCAGAGTAGAAAGTTGGAAGAAGTTATCGAGGCTGGAAGGATCAAATTTTTCATATTTACTTTACAAAACACTCTGCTCCTTGGGTACAAATATGAAAATAATCGGACATACCCGCAAAAAGTTACAAGTATTTAATTTTTCAATTTTTGAGGGTTTATGCTTATTTATCATAAAGCAAACAAGACAGAATGTTTAAAACTATTTTTTATTGTATCTGATGTAGAAACGGATTAATTATAAAATAGATGTAGTGGGCATCGCCACTAATTTTTCTTAATAATACCAGTGATATGGGAGAACTTGGAGTTCTAATCCTGCAAAACAGACTATAAGACTATAATGGAGTAAGATCCCTGTTTCCTACACAAGCATAATTATACAAAATATGTCAAAACGTTTAAACGACGTTATTAAGCAAAAACGATACCTCCGCCAAATATTAATCTTTAATAATACGCTGATTTTTTTCCTCGCATCCTTCCTTATATGAAAAAACACTAATATTAGTAACGCTATGTTTTTAAAGTTGTCGAAGCTATTTAATTTTTTTATCTTCTGGAACAACATTTTTCTTTTTTTTTTATATTCTAATATATATTTTCTAGTAGTACAAAACAGTAATATATAATTTTCATTTTTGCGTTTACTTTTTGTCGAGCGAATAAATTTAGTATCAATAAAACTTACTGTATATTCGTTGCAAAAAGACGTGCTGTTTGCTCTTTTATTGTACATTACCTTTATATGCCTACCTTAGTCCATATTCAATTGAAATGTTTATAGAAGTATATGCTTCTAGTTTGCAAAGATTTGAAAGAACGCGACGTCATATTAAGAAACTATTAACACAATCTGTGTACGTACAAACAATTAGAATTAAAGCGCAATCGATCAAATAGCTGCTAATTAACAGCTTCACTGTTATTATTAATAACGGATACATAAAATGTACCCAAAAATTTCCCAATCTCAATTTTGAAAAAAGCGTTGAAACAAAATATTCGAATATCTATGTATATCGTCGTGTCTGCTATTACCTAATCTCGACTGACTTATTGTATAACAGCCATAAAATGACTGGGAGAACGTTTTAACCGTACGTGTTGTCTCTTACTAATCAAACGCAACATTCTAACCACATCGAAAACCAAAAAATTGGCAAACGGATATACACATTTCTTAAATTTGCATAGCAGCATCATTGACAACAATACACCTAGATTTATGCAAAAACTGTTCGTTTTGAAAAAAAACAAAAGAGTGGAAACGCTAACAACTTATGAAAATGAATAATTATACATTTGCTCGTTGAATGAAATAGTTCTGTACAATGGTTGAAATTGAATTATTAAATTTGGCAAGAAAGTTAAAATGTACTTTCTGAGAGTTTAAGAGAACGATGGTCTTTCTTTTTTTAATATAATTTGTTTTTAAATTTTTTTATTTGACATAAGTAAATTTTCGCCACCCCAGAACCTTTTAATAAAACCAAGAGAAAAGAATATGCGCATTAATCAAATGAAGAAATGCAAGCCCTCCATATTTTTCTCGCAATTATATAGAAAGAGAGAGAAAAAGTACGCTTGGCATTACCTCCACCGTATTGGGGATATTTTACACAAAGTTATTCATGGCGCCTTCAGTCGAACGGGTTCAGTGGATACGTTGGCAGCACGAATTCGGATTAGTTTCGAAGAACGCGTCTATTAAAAGATGCTCGCAAGGAATGAGAATGTGTTTTAAAACTAACACACGGTTTGTGCGTAATTGTCCCTTATTTAAATAATTGCATTATTTATAAAACAAAACCACAGACGAGGTTTTCAAGAAAATAAACTCCAATAATTAAAAAGTAGGTAATACCTTCCCGACTATTATGTTTTTATCCTGAAATATTGTGAAAAGTAGGCGATTGTTTAAGAGTGCCTGTGCCTGTGCTCAAGTACAAAGTATACGAGATATGTAGATATTCCATTTCTCTTTTTTCTCGTGGCGCAAAACGAAAATTTCATTATTTTAAAAACACAAAATTGCGCATGAAACATTTATTGGATGAAGTTTCTTAAAAGACGCAATGCCAAATATTGATAAGTGACAGAAAATCGAAACATAAACGTGAACAACGTTGGAAAAACGTTCGAAAAACAAGAAAAAAATAAGTTCATGTTATTTAACGGTTCATCTTGTCGAGCGTTAAAACCGTTAACTAGTGTTGATAGTGGGTTGACATGCGATGTTTATGTATACATATATAGAAAATATAATAATATATAATATAATAACATAGTAAATATCATAAATATAAAAAGCAGTATGTATGGAGATGTAAAACAAATGCCTTCAAAGTTATATTACGAATTTTGTACTTTCTTTCTTCTTTTTGGTGACTTAATTACGCAAAATTTATTAACCTAAAAAAGCTAAAGCATATTATTACTTGCATTTAGTCTATCGTTCCACAAATACATGTGCACATAAAGGAATATCTTACACACAAACGCTATATAAAAAAAAATTGTAATTATATCGTGAGTCGAAAATAAAATTTGTAACGCCACGAGCTACTTGTCACTAAAAATTGTTTGGGTAATAATGCTGCTATGAGTGCTATCAAAGATTGCTACTTATATATGGGAAACAATTTGTAATGTTTCAGTATGTACACTCAACTCTGTGGCACCGAGTGATTTGATATCGTATCGTTCCGTCTACCGCAGTATATTCAATTTTTTTGTACAATTTTTAGGAACAATTGTTTTAGTTCAGAACAGTGCATACCTACGCAAAAAACTCTTGTTCTATAACATGCCAAACACGAAGAATATTCCTGCAAATATAATAAGTTTTTCGTATGGTTTTCTCTGCGAAGAATTCATTATACTCGAAAGGCGAAGCGGGCGTACTTCTTAGGCGGAGAAAGCGTTTTAAGCGTTTTAAGCGTTTCAATATTATTTTATTGACTTAACAGAATATTTGCACATTTTATGATACGTTGTATGTAATGTTCATTGCTTAAATGAAATTTTTTCCTTGGAAATTTACTTCTTTGTTACGTTTGTTTAGGAGTTATTTTTGTTTATTTCGAAACTATTACAAGCAATAATAGGTTAGTGTAGCATCATCAAAACAATGGTTCAATGGATATGAGTCTGGGAGCGACCGAAAGTTGTCAGTGCTTCTGGCACGAAATTAAAAAATTTGGAATGGAGTTTTTGGTGTTGATTATTAATACCATCGAATTACAAATCTTTTGTTACTTTCGGTGCAATTTTGGAAATAATTTGAAACTAAAGTTAAGTCGGCTGAATAGCGGTTTTAAAATGACTTTATGTGTTGTGATGGGTGTAAACCTTATTTATCTTTTTTGCGATAAAAGCGAACGAAAAAGCACACAGTAAATGTACAAAAGAAAATTCTTTCTTTCTTTTCTTTATGGAAATAGATGTACAATGACAGTTTTAGTTTTCGTGATTAGATGAATGATAATTAATTCGAAGACCGTTGACGAAAATTGTAACATATGCGAACATTTTCAGTTCAGTAATGGACGTAACGTTAGTTGGTCTCAAATACCATAAGTAGGAGTTAAATATAGGAAATAAATGTATGATTTGGTGAAAGCATATAATAATAATCACAAAATTTCAATATTCTGCTCTTTCTTACGCAGCAGCTTCAATAGTGCGCGGTTAGGAGAATTTAGTCAAGAATATTTGTGATGCCCTAGGGATAGTGTGAAAACTTTCCATATTTAAAGGAATGAAAAATCCGCTCTAAAATTATTTCTCTCAATTTCAGAAAGCACTCAACGAATTAAAAAAAATAACTTTTTTGGCACAACTAAAAATAATATTACAGTAGTGAACATTAATGAGATAAAATATTAAGTTTTTATACTCATAAACACTTATTAAAAAGCAAACGTAAGCAGAAATAAATCCTCAAAACTTTTAATAGCTCGTTTTTTACGTTGCCGGGAAATGTAAACAGAAAATTTAATTATTGAATTTAGTACATATATTAGATTAATAAAAACTGCGCACATACTTTAGTCAAAACTGGTAACGGAACGTTGGTGGGAAAACGTTTTATTTAATAAAGGAATCGATTATTAAAAAGATGTCACAAAAAAGTGACATTGATACTACTGAATTTTTCATCTTGGAACGAATATGATGACGAAGAAAAAACGCAAAAAATTTCATTGCGAATAACACATGTGGAGAAATAAGTTATGCAGAAAATTTTCCCTGAATTTTATTTTCAATTATTTACATTTTCTTATTGAGGACTAGAATTATATACTGAAACGACATCAGAATTTATACAATCGAAGCAGATCAACTGCCGGATTTTTGCTGAGTCCGTTGTACCCAGTGTCGACTTGAATTCACGACAAATAAGTACGATATTACCACTTACCTACGTATGCGTTTGTATTTCATTGCTAGGTTAAATGAAAAAGATGGAACACGATTATTTTATTCTTAAATAAATCCAAAGTGTAGTCTTAAGTCCACCTTTTCTACATCTTAATCAATTTAAATTAAGTTAAGGGCATTGTAGCCGAACAAGGTTGACAAGGCTTGCTCCACTTCGCCTAACACAGTCATGCGCTCATTTCCTCAGTAATACGCCAAAAATCATACATTATTTTTATGTAAATCCATAATTTTCATGAAAGATACTCAAAACGTAAATTAACGTGTTCAAGATTTAGCATACTTAGCTCTCTTGATTTCATGGATTTCAGATTCTTCCGCCATAAGAAACTACAAATTTGACTTTGTCGCAGTAGGAGGCTTGCTTTCATGAGAGCTTTGTTTACGCTACATTATCACTGTGAATCAGTTTTCATTAACAATATTAAAAATTAACATGTGATAGTTTAGTTCCCATGAGAATCCTTGTATGCAAAGATGTCCAATAATATGTTTTAAGGTTTCATCGTAAAATATCCGAAATTAAAAATTTTTGGCAGATAAAAGCTTATTTTACGTTAGAACCTCAATACATCAAACTATTATTATGAACGAATTTTTACTAAGGGACATTTAAAATTATACCATTTTACCATAAAAACATTAAGCTTTGGCAGGAACAGTTATACGGCAGGGAGTACAAAAAATTTCCCCATATGAATTAAATTTTTGACATCAATTTAGAGTCTCGAAATTTTTATACAATGAAATCAGGCTTTATAAAGGGAATGGTGGAAAAAATTGTCCGATCGGAGCCCTTCCGAATATCGTTGAGCCAAAATGCGTTTGTATAATACAGTTCATTAAGTTATTCCAAAACTTGCGAAGTGTATTGTAATAATAATAATTATAATAATAGTAATAATACCCAACAGTATTCCGCGTTTTCAAGAATTTATATCGAATAAATTGAAAGCAACATGTGTCTTGTGTGGAGTACCTTTAGTTTTGTTTTCTGTCAATCCTGGTTTTAGCCGATCGATTCAAAATATTGTAACAGTGTTAGCTGTATTTACTTTTCCATAACTTTATAAGGTGCGTTTTGAATATTATGCGAAGAGAAACGATTTTGCACTCTTTGAGATCTTTTAAGACAAGAATCCCAATGTCAGATCTTTGTGATGTTCGTTACCGGAATAGACATTTTTAAAATATTCTCTTATTTTGTTTGCAAAATCGGATTGGTCCAATTGTTGTGAAACTTAGCGTGGTGATCTTTCCAGTCAGTTTAACGTTTCGGCCGCATACCATTTCGGCTGGGGTGACTGAAATGTCCTCCTTATATACCGATGTCACAGCTAATGGAAGGGTAGTAGTTTCACCAACCCATTTATAGAGTTCTCTAGCTAAAATTGCGGCTTGAAGTTGCCTGTGGAATCACTCAACAATGCCATCTGACTGGGGATGGTAAGATGAGATAGTGTTCACCTGACACCCAAATATTTAACAAACTCAGTAAAAAGTTTTGAAGTAAAATCTGTACCATGATCGCTGGCAATTTATAAAGCTTCATCGATACGCGTGATATAATTTGTGCGGAAGTCTGAAGCGACAGCTTAAATCGATAAGCGCATATGCTTTGAGCCAGCGAGTGAAGCCATCACTTACCGTAAGCTCTTGATTTTTAGACGTCGATAGCTAATTACATCTAAATAGAAGCCGATAGCCTTAGATGCTAGTGCTTTTAAGAGTTTAGTCTTAGAATTTATTTCTGTGGCGAAATTAATAATAATAATAATAATAATACATCTAAATAGATATTCACAAATCTGCCCTTAGGTACATAAATTTTTCCACTGGCGATTTGTGAGTTTATATACTGTAGATTTTTGACATTGAATATATAGTATGAAGTCGCCTGCGCTGACAAACATAAGAACACCTTTGATGGGAAAGTAATTTGTGAAGAGTAACATTTTCGACTTGTGCTATTGCATTGAAGGACAAACTGGTCAAAGAATCTTTATATCTACAAGTAAGCCGTATTTAATTAGAAAAGCGTCGCCTGCTATTGCTTCGCAATTAAAAATACAAGAGGAAACTCTCGTCGAGAAATTAATATTTAGGAGTTTTTTACTATATGTGTTAATTGTAGAGCCATTGGTTGCCGTTAATATAAAATTGGACATTTTTTCGTAATTCTGGAATTTTGCATAATGATGATGATGGTAGATCAATTTAGAAAATGATTCTGCATCGATCATTATAACAAAAGGTGGGCCTATCTTAAGCCCTTCTGGGTGTTACACACGTCAGCACTAACTTAACATATCCTGCCTGCATGTCCTGGTGCGTGCTATAGAAAAATGTAAATATATACATAAATATCGGTACAAATAACAGACTTTATGTTCTGCCTTCTCGTAGGTATTTCCGGCCCTTTTATGTTCCGTTGTGCGTTTGTGACCTATCGGGATTTTCTGTCTCACTTTCCCGTTTTGCTTGTTGTGTCTTAGTTAGGAATAGGAGCTCTCTTCTTGTATTAACGTTTGGCAACTCTGCGCGTGTCTTGTAGTCGCGTTTTATTCTATCAACAAATATTAAAATATTTTTTAGTTGAATTTCTTAACTTTTTGCTTTATTCGTGTTTAAATTTAAAAAAATTCTCTAAAAGAATAAAGTGTGAATTTATTGTATATGAATTTATTAACCATTTATGTGAAAAAATCATTTTGGTTTATTGTAAACAACAATTGAACTCTTGGTAAAAAGTCTCTCTTTTTGCCTTTTAATCTGTGTTTACAGTTTCCGTTAGTTTTCGCTCTATATTTACAGTGGGCAGGGAAGTGAGAAATTTGCTTTAATTTTCCTGAAAATTTGTGCCGTCGAAAAATTATTTTTTTTTTTTGTTTTTCTTTTTCGTTTTTTTTCCTTCATAAGCTACTTATTTTGTTTTCAATGGACATGGATTGTTTATTTACTCCATGTCGTGCGAAAACTGGCCCTGAATCTGAACGATTCATTTCTTGCTGGTTGTGTGATCGTTTCGGACATGCAAAGTGTGCTGGTATTACCGGCCGTGCTGCTGATGCAGTCCTTGACCCTTCTAAAGGTTTACGATGGTCATGTCCTGACTGTAGAAAGCGGGACATTGATTTCTACAAGCTCTTCACGGAGACGAGAAATTGTTTCTCAGATTTGAGCAAAAATCTCGGCTCTGTGTGGGAGAAGTTTGAATTAATCAAGACTAGGTTTGATGAATGTCGGTATATTTCGCAGTCATCTTCCTCACCAGCTAACGTAGTCTCAACGCGTAGCGTAGCGTGTGGTTCGTCACCTCCTAAGTCGGTTTCGTTGGTGCAAGTTAGCGATTCCCTAAAGGCTACAAATAATGTTAGTGTTTCTGCTACGGCTGAGTCGGTCTTCACTGAAACATGGCTGAAGCCAGTTCTACATTCGTCGGAACTTTTCCATAATTCGTTTCAAGTTTTCAGAAACGATCGTTTGTATCGCAATGGTGGTGGTGTTTTAATTGCTATTTCTACGGCACTCCCCACCTATTCGTTTGAATTTCCAACTACTCCCGATGTTGAATTTATCGCCATTCGAGTGAAATTTCCTAACAAACACTTATATTTGACCTGCTCCTATATTCCCCCAAATTCGGATATCTCTGTATATAAGAAACAGGCCGCCCTCATTTGTGAAGTGGCCAAGCAATCTAAACCTACCGATATAGTCCTTGCGTTGGGTGACTTCAACTTGCCTCAAGTCAATTGGTTTTACAGTGATTGTTCTGGCTGTTTGATTCCTTCCTCAACATCTGATAAAGCCGTTGTGTTCTTCAATGAATTATTTGATAATAATTTAGTTCAATACAATGGTACCCCTAATTGTAATGGGAGATTTCTTGATCTCTGCTTTGCAAATTTTCCTGAGGTTTGCGTTAATCGTTGTTTTCCGTTTAGTTTACCTGAGGATCCATATCATCCAGCATTGGGTGTTTCCTTTCATTACAAGTATGTTGGTTTGTTGAACCTCTATAACGTTCCAAATTCAAATTTTTCATATCAACGTTATGATTTCCATAAAATCAATGTTTCCATACTAAAATCACATCTTTCTCATTTTGTGCTCGATTTCTCTGAGGGAAGCATTGATAGCTTACTGTCGTCGTTCTACAATGTATTAAATCAAGCTATTTCTGCATCCGTTCCGATCAAGCAGTCCCGTCCTCGAAGTAAGGATCCCCCGTGGTTTAATAAGACAATTAAATACTACAAGAATAGGAAAAACAAGTTGTTCAAAAAATTTTCGAAAAGTGGTTCTTCTTTCGACTATTTCGCTTACTCTGTTGCAAGGCATAAATTTAATTCCCTCAACCGCCAATACTACTGCAGATACCTTCAGTTTGTTAAATCCTCCTTGTTTTCTAACCCTAAATACTTTTTTAAGTTCGTTAATTCCAAAAGAAAAATCTCCATAAATCCGTCGTTTGTGTCTTTTAATGGCTCCGAGTCCTCGGATGATTTTGAATCCTCAAATCTCTTTGCGGAATACTTCCGACAGAACTTTTCAACTGCCAATTTTGATTTATCGGAAAATTATCCATATTCGATTTCTAATTCGGTTTCAATTCCTAACTTTGTTATATCGGAAAATGACGTTTTTGAAGGATTGAACTCTCTGAAATATAATTGTTCGCCTGGACCCGATGGGATCCCCTCATGTGTACTTATATCTTGTGCTGGCGAGCTTTGTGATGTTATCTCAAAGATTTTTAATAAGTCTTTGAATTTAGGTGTTTTCCCTTTGTGTTGGAAGACTTCTTTCCTTATTCCTATTCACAAAAGTGGTAGTAGGCAACTTGTAGAGAACTACAGAGGCATCGCCAAGTTGAGTGTCTTACCTAAACTGTTCGAGCGAATTGTGGCTCAGCATATAGCCTTTTCCATGAAATCGTATATTTCTCCTTTCCACCATGGTTTTCGAAAGGGAACATCTACGGTGACCAATCTGTTGGAGTTTACTTCTCATGTTTTCAAGGCTTTTTCTAGTGGTTCTCGCACTGATGTCATTTACACCGACTTTAGCAAGGCGTTTGATATGGTTAATCATAGACTTCTTAGATTTAAAATCCAGACCTCTGGCTTTCCTCTCTTCTTAGTTGAATGGTTAAGCTCTTATCTGTATGGTAGATCATTCAGGGTTTTGTTTAACCTCATTACCTCGGATGAATTTCCCGTGACGTCTGGCGTACCTCAAGGTAGCCACTTGGGACCTATTTTATTTAATCTATACATCAATGATTTGCCCTCCGTGATTAAATTCAGTAAGATTTTAATGTATGCTGATGATGTGAAACTGTTTACTTCTTTTTCCGTAGAATCGCAATCACATCATCTTCAAAGTGATTTGAACAATTTGGTTGCATGGTGCTCCCTCAATCTTCTGAAGCTAAATCTAAATAAATGTAAGAAGCTTTCTTTCTTAAGAAGGAAGTCGTTTAGTACCCAATACTTCATTGATTCGCACAGGTTGAAGACGTCGATTCGTTCATTGATTTAGGCGTTCTATTCGATTATAGGTTACGTTTCAATTTGCATATTGAGTCCTCGTTAAGCAAAGCTAGGTCCGCTCTTGGTTTTATAAAGAGGTGGTCCAAAGAGCTTGATGATCCTTACATTACTAAAAGGCTTTACACGTGTTTGGTTAGACCTATTCTTGAGTATGCCTCTGTTGTGTGGTCTCCTTCATATAGATGCTACGTAGGTTCAATTGAATCTATACAAAAGCAACTCTTGCTGTTTGCCCTTAGGAATTTGGGTTGGGACCCGATTTCCCCTCTTCCACCCTATGAAAATAGGTTGCTTCTGTTATCCTTACCGTCACTCGAGAAACGTAGATTTGTTCTTGGGGTTTCCTTCCTAATCAAATTAATAAATGGTGCAATTGATTCGCCCGCATTACTTCGTGAGATTTGCTTTAATGTCCCTAACCGCTTCTCTAGGCACTTTATGTTGATAAAGCTTAGTCAATGCAAATATAACTTTGAACTGTTTAACCCGCTCAGAGTTGTTTGCAAGAACCTAAATGATGTCTATCATCTATTCTCATTAACGGACTCTTTAAAGTCCATTAAAGCAATTTTGCTCAACAAGCGCGATTTACCTATGTCGTACTTAAACTGATTTAACCTTAGATTTTGTCATTATGAGTCGAAAATTAATTTGTTGTTAACAATTATCGGTTGCCAAGCTTATGCATGTATGCGATGGCTTAGGGGTTCACTTGCAATTTGGTCCTGTATCGGTTGTGGGTGTGGCTCTATGCTAATTGTGTACATGCTTTTTTTTTTCCTCCTTATTTGTTTTATTGTACTTATACTAAGTTTTATTATTAAATTATTTTAAGATTTACTTAAGAGTCAATTGAACTCGACTGCTATTTTGTTTTAGTTGAGTTTCTTGTATAAGTGGAATAAATAAATAAATAAAAAAAAAAAAAAAATGAAGTCAGTTTTGTTCTTTGGAGCTGTGTTTAACAAGAAATATATCTCTAAATATTTTACGGATGATAGTAAAATTAAGATACCTTCAATCGTGAATGAAATGAATGAGCGTAAATGTCAGTATAAATCATCAAATTTTCCTTCATTTGAAACACTCACTATTGCAAAAACAATTGGGTGTATTTCGTATAGTAAGTGTGAAGAGGGAGACGGCTCACTCAAAAACTCGCTTTTATTAACTGAAAATTCTTGTGACTTGAAAATACGCCAGCAATTTCTTTATTTTTCAACAGTAATTAGCGAAAAGCTATATGGAATGTATCCAAGAGTTTACGTATACACTTATTTTGGTAATTTTTCTTCTAAACGTCGTAAATATGTGACGTTGTTATCTCTTTTATGAAGATGTGCGTTATGTACTTAGAACGATGTAAGATTTGATTAGCGCACCTCTCTCTCTAGCCTCTTTAAACAAAGACAGGGATTTGGAACAATTTATTTTCACTGAATGGTCACCTTGCGGGTGTGAATTTAGGCCGAAATGGGCCAAAAGAGAATTGCTTATATTTGTAATTTATAACAGACAAAAATCAAAAATTCTACAAAAATATTTCTCTGATATCAGCGCATACCGCCCGATTACCCTTAATCAAAAACATGTTCTGCAACGTTCGTGGTGGTTCTTAATTTTAAACCACAATTTTTCAAATGTAATTTTGGCTTAAGTGGCTCTGATGTAAGCATAGTTAGGGAAACTGAATCTTTACCTGGTGAAAAGGTCGAATTTATAATATTTTATTGTGAAAATTAGCTCATAATAGCTAATTAATAAAGAAATCTACCTTACGGAATTTGGACGTAGGTCTATTTTTGGGATACCACCGCATATAAAGAAGTCTTAGGTGACAAAAAAAGTCTGTTTGTTAATTTCTTTGTGACGAAAACTCGTTTATGATAGTAATTAAAAAAAAAAAATTGAGTCGACCAAATTGGAACCGCATGGATATATCTCATACTTGCTCCATATAAAATGTCTCCTAGGTAAAAGCGTTAATTTTTAATATTTTATGATAAAAATTAATTCATTGTAGCGTTTCACCAAAGAATTAACGGTAGTGAATTTGAATCACATAAGTCTGTTTTTCGGACCCCAGCATATATACAGGTGCTGGCACGAAACGCAATCTCTTGTAAGGAGAAAAAATGTAAACTTCCAATATGCAGGCTTTCACGACAATTAAGGCTTTGCGTGAAAATATTGCGTCATTTTTGGAGAATTATTATCAAACGAGTGAATAAGTAGTAGTAGTCGGCGTTGTCCGACTATAATGTTTTTGTTTTAAATTCAAATTCACCCTATAATAATAACAGTCAGCTGACATGAGATAAGCGTGTAATTGTGAGTTGATTTTGCCATTTATCTACTTTTGACGTTCTCGGACATTAAAAGCCACAACTCATTTTTACTGCTTTTTAAAATAATACAAAGACATCATATTGTTTGCATTTTATTTCAAACTTGTTATTTAGACCTTCAAATGTAGAACGCTCTCTAAAGTTAAAACAATTCGCGCGATTGTATATTGGCACAACCATTAACCGATCCTCAATGTATACTAAACATATTTTTATGCTACAAAGCAAATATGTGGTCGATAAAATATATGCTGGCCTACGACTACCTCAGCGTTTTAGAGATTCGCTTGTCTAGCCTAAATGAAGAATGCATGCTTCAAACAATGATTCGTAAACAACTAGACTGAGATGATTTTCTTCATGTATATCAAGGCATTTTATTTGTTAAATAATTTATGATTAGTAGATATGCATCGCCACATATATTTATTTATTTATTTATTTTTTTTTTTTTTTTGGGTAGCTCCTAATCTGCTCTTTACTGAGCTGCCATGATTACTTCGTTAAACATGTGAAGTACTATTGTGTTCAAATAATAATTCGGAATTTTTCTTCCCTTTTGTTATGCTAATGGTACTATTGTAGTAGACATTCAGCGATTTAACTTAGAGCATCGGTTGAAATTGTAGCAAGTGGTTGTCGATGAATTTCTAGTTTATTAAACAACGGGTTTACAGACGATAGAAAAACGGTTGAAGAAGTACCTCACGCGGAAACACAGTTTAACTGTTGATCAAAAGGCTAGGTAAAAAAACCCCTCGAACATTTTTTTAATTTAAAACAGAATTTTTTCATAAACTAAATGCATTTTATTGGGAGTTTTTTGATCAACAACTGCCATTTTTGTGATAAGGCTATTGCACCATCATGATGGAACTTTCGGGATTTCCGGACCGAGGAGCAAGCCAAGCTTTCTGTTGCAGTCTTCTTTTGAAGTCAACGGTATATTGAAATAAAACCTAGTATTTAATTCGTCCCTACCTTCCGTGGGGATACTTGGCTTAGAACTAGGCACAGTGATCTGGTCTACTAGTTATTGTTGCTACTGAGAGATTCGCTAATCTATACAGAAGCGAGTCCTTTTGATTGCGTTGCACAATATAAGGTAGTACGCAAACGTAAAACTTTCGTCGTGTCGCCGTTATTAATTGCTTTGTTGTCTCCTATGAAAATAATAAAATGCTCATAGCCAGGTTCTGAAAAAAGCTTATTAATGGAAATATTGTATAACCATTTACGATGAGTGATGCAGACTGCCACACTGCCAAAGTAACTACGAACTTTATTTATCTTAATATTAATCTTAGATTGTGATGATGTTGTAAGAAGAATACCTCTGAAACAACCACGCAATGCAGTAAGTGGGCGATTGCGCATATGAGCCGGCTTTAAAATAATTTTATAATACACAGTAAAAGCTCCTTATTCGCGCTTCCTTTATTCGCGGTTTCACTATTCGCGGATTAAAAAAATGCGACCCAATTCCCATATTCGCGGCTATAAATTTCTTTATTCGCGAATATTTTGTGACTGGTTCCGGAAATGTTTTGTTTCTGCAGCTGAAACTTTAAAAAGCAGAATTTCGACTTTAAAGCACTTCTAGTTTTGGATAATGCCCCAGGCCATCCTCACGAACTTGAAACTATGCATCCAAACGTAAGAGTGACATTTTTACCTCCCAACACGACGGCTTTTCTTCAACCTATGGGCCAAGGAATAATCCAGGCCTTTAAGCTCTATTACCTCCAAAATCATATTGGATAATATGAAATGTAATCCTGATATGAATGTTATGGAATGCAGGAATAAATTTGACGTAGCAAAATGAATCGTAAACATAACAGAATCATTGGAAGAACTGAAGCCACATGCATTGAAGTCAAGCTGGAAAAAACTGTGGCCTGCTCTGACTGCGGAAAATGACGAAGAATCTGTGCGAGTTCAAACTTTGATTGCAAATATAGCCAAAATCGAGAATGGCATAGGACGAGACGGGTTCGAACAGATAGAATCAAGTGACATCCAGGGATTGCTTGAATCGCAAGATGAAGATTTGACTGAAACCGACTTAGAGGAAATGTTAAATTCACCGCCTATTGAAGAAGAGGCTTCAACAAACACTAGAAACGGGACATTCAATTTGAAAAGTCTTAGTGAAGGTTTAAGAATGGCAAATGAGCTTGGCGATTTCTTTATGAACATTGATCCGTATGGAACGAAGTCTTATTTTTAAGAGGCAAATTGCTAATGCGACTACTGCGTATCAGTCTGAATTGAAAGAGCTTTTAAACACTGCCAAGAAAGAGAAACTTACAAAATTCTTGAAATCATTCCCTAAGTCTTAAGATAATTAATCAAAATGTTCAAAACTTCAATTAAATTGATTTTTTTATATATATGATTTTCTTACTTTGTCACTTAGGGACGTATCCCCTATAATCGGATATAGCGCCTTCTTATTAGCACTTGTTCAATCCGTCCAGCATTGCTCCGCTGTTACACGGTTTCGAAATACGTTCTCTCATGGTATCGCCATGTTGGCAGAAGGAAGGGAAAGAGTTGTAAAAAATTATGAAAAAAATTTTGCTTAATATATAATGTATTATTCTCAATAAATGGTTTTTTCAAGTAAAAGCATCATCGAAATACATGCAAGCACATAAATGCGTTATTATTGACTTTGTACCATCTATAGCTTACTAGGAGCAAGTTACCAATCAAATAAATATTAAATGACAATATGAATGGTTGGTGCATTGAGATTCAATCTGCAGATGTTGTCAAAACACATATTCCTTCAATTTTTTGAACAGAACGTTGTAGCGATCATTCTGACATGCTGCTCTCTTTTTTTTGACAATATTTCCTGCAGTTAAGTAAAAGCATTTTAGTTAAAATTTTCAGGAACTGCTCAAAACTTTGTGTCAGAAACAAATATTTAAATATGCATAAGCCCATGATCGATTTAAAACATTTGTCTTCCTCTTAATGTTGTGATGCTTTGAAGAAAGTATGTGTCCTATCTCGTTATTAAATGTTTGCCTGTCTAACTGCATATTTCACTGTTAAATAGGTCTTGGCTTCACGATTGTAAACAGATAAGATAAGTGTCCTAAGTAGAGGTAATGGGAATCTAATGATTTTTTGCAGTTTACGATGCTCATTCAGGGCTTCTTCCAATTTTATATCTGTACATATGCAAATATACATGTACAAATGGCGATGTATACGTATGCATATGTATGACGTATGTACGTTTTATTTATATTGTTATGAAATTAGCTTTTATAAGATACAGTCCGTATCACTAGATCGTGGATACTTTAATCAAGAGAAATACACTTTAAAGTTCTTTTATTTTACTACTTTGTCTTTCACAACAGTAGGATTATTTATTTACAATTATATTTCTTAACAGTAGGATTATTCACAATTTATTTTGGCCGTACTCTCAGCTCAAATATTCTTGCCCGACTAACTCTCCCTTCCACAAATATTCTATTTACGTACATTTTTACAAGCATGTTACTAAACCTAAATTTATGGGTTTATTTCTAATCCCGGCCTGCTTTTCCTCTAATCGTTTTCATCGGCCTGCACCTGCATGACGCGCCTGACATTAACTGGATTTGGGATTTTCGTAACAATATATATACTTATGTATGCACATAAAAATCCAAGACTAAATTCTATTATTTCGACTAGAAGTTTTTTGCTATATACATATGTAATACGTATACATACGCATTAAACCAAACATTCAGAAAGTAAAAAGTTACATGAGAGTTATAATTCAAAATGATCCCAATAAGCATACATTCAGCGTTTTATTTATATTATTTGGTCAATTTTAAACACATGCGAAGCGAAACGAAGTTCTCTGAGACATGATCAGAATTATGTTGTTCTTGGTTGTACAAATTCCTAAAATTCAAATTTCATAATTGCAGACACCGTTAAACCATTGTTGGTGTTAAATGAAATAGTTTTTAATACACGATGAATTTTTGTTGCTGACGCTGTCGTTCGTTTATTAATTTTCTGCCCCATTTTCATTTGCAATTTAATATTTTTCCTTAGAAAGAGTAAAAATGTACTCATTTTGTACGCAGAGGACAATTTTTATGTAAAATTAGCGGCTGACACATTATCAAAATAATATCTTTCAAGGAATATAGAGATATTTTTTGACAAGATAAGCGGAAAGATATTAGAAAGAAAGTTAATAGGAAACCTTAGGGCAGGGATGGCGGCATATAAGCAGGCGTGTGCAATGACTTTGTTTTTTTGCAAATTAAAGACGAACACTTGATTTTTTAAATTCTATTATAATAATACCCTTAAAAATCTGTCAAGGCAAAATCCTAGTGGAGACAAAAGCATTATACAATTGTTGCGAAATGTAGACAGATCGATGTGGTGGTCAAGTATTGAAGCTGAACTGATGATTGAGAGATGGAATAATCCGCTGTCAATATAATAGTCCAAACAAAATGGGTTTTCTTAGTCCGAATTTTCACCTTAGCTGACTTTATTCTATTCCGTAAATTAAAGTTTTTCATCATTCCGTATTATCCTTTTAACGGCTTAAACCAAGCAATCGCCTCAAGTTATATGACCTGCCTTTTGTTCCTATTTTGTTTCCTTTTTCTATTTCTAATTTATATGATTCTTTTTGACAACACACTTTCAACCTCAACATATTTTTCGTTTGTTACTTTACCGCTAACGTATCCTTATCTCTTACTTAAAAGAATGAAAATGACCGCACATTCCTTTTACGTTAATGTTGCAAGGACGAACGCAGCAATGGAGACAAAATTTTCATGAGTTTCGTAAAAACCTTCTATACGCGTAATATATGTATACTTAGTTTATTTGAATCAATTTTTTTCTTTATTTGCTTTATTTATGCTTAAATTTGACACAAAAACGAAAACCCAACTCTGAACGTTTACTTCGCAAACGAAGACAATTTTCCATTAAGTGTGTCCACATTTCTGCGCAAAAACTGCCGAACAAATTTTTAATTTTGTGAAGTTAGCACTCTTTTTTCGGGTTGTGATGCCATTATTAAAGGATGCGCGCAAACATTTATACGTTCACATCGGCAACTGCTTGGTTTTTGCGCAAGAAATTTTGAAATTTTAGTTTCATATTCCCGTTTGCCGATCACACGATTGGACACACTTTTAGTTTTATTTGCAAATTATTTGTATATATTCGAGGACATTTCATACACCAACAATAGCTGCAATTACTTAAAAGAAAGCGATAGTTAAGAAATGCCGATCAGGTACTGACCCTTACGACTTATTCCATTTTACATTTCAAAAGCGTTTTTAAACTCATGGAATTTTATCTAAACATAATTACTAGTTACGACAGAGAAGTTATTATTCGCTGTGGACTAGATTTTCAGAATCCATAGAAGATAAGATGAACATTGCATATTATAAAGAAAGGCATGGACTATCGCTTGGTTTTTCTTCCTATCAATCTGAAAAACATGCACGTGTCAGATATCTCATATCGGTCCCAACAAATGCAACCAAACTCAATCGCTATTGATAAGCAGGAGTCTCTGTATTTTTTTTTACATTAATTCGACTTAATCAATTGCGCTGTTGCCGACGTGTCGACGTTCGACAGTTCATTTAAATTCATTACAATGCTTATTGCCTTATTGCTTTGCTCTGGCTATTATACATTTTGGTGAACTAATCAGTGTATTATAGTTTTGTAACATTTAAACATTTTAGAAGGTTTGCTACCATATGAATGGGGTTTTGTGTGGAATGGGGTTTTGAGCAGAAGAAACAGTTCACTTGAAGCAATTCCTTCATTCCTTCCAAAGTAGCCGCGATACCCTCCCAGCTTTCGTATTTTCCGATGACTTTTTGAATTAAATTTCGGAATCAAAATTTTCTAAATATTTTGTTTTAATCACGTACTACGTACATAACGTATTACTTAAAAAAACTATTATGTATATTTTATACTCTAAACCACTGGTGGTATAGGACATATTAAATTTGTGCGGACATATGTAATACACAGAAGCGCTTAAGATAGACCTATCCTTTATTATATCAAAAATGATTCTGAATCCATCTAAGCCTGTCGATCCGTCCGATGCCAGTCCAAGTAATTATGTTTTCAAGCTGCAGATCACAGTTTTTGAGATATTTTGATGAAATTTGGTACACCGGCGTGCTTTAACCCAAGGACGATCTCTATTGAAAATGATTTGGATCAGCCCACTCTTTTGACCATTCCACCTATAGCGCCCTATTTTCGCAAGTTTATCGCCAAACGCGGCTAAGTAATAGCATTTTGGCATTATAAATTGATATGAGAACTTTCGACCGGCTGGAACAATTTTTTGAACCTCCTCTTATATAACGAAAACTGAAGTTCATATGACAAAGAGGTGTAATTTTCCTTGCTTCATGATGAAAGTCAGATCATAATAGTATTTTAAGACAAAAACAAATTAACTGGACCAAATTTTGATCATCTCGGCGTATTTTTTGGATCTTACTTTGTATACAGATTTTCACAGAAATTGGTCCTTGGTAATGTGGAGAAGTCTAAGTTTTTATATGTTATGATGACATTAACCTATAACCGCAATTTAGTTTAAAAAAATTCGCTGTATCAAATTTGCCTATTTTTGGGATCTTGCCCTATATATGTTACAGCAATTTTTTTTTTTTTTTAGGGAAGAAAAGTTTAAGTTTTATTATGTTGTGATGAAAAATTGATCCATTACAGTAGTTTGATATAAAAATTAACTATGCTGAATTTCGAATAAGTAATACGATGTTTGAACCCTTTGGCACAACCATTCCTACGGAAAGTGAGCCTTTATTTCCAATGAGGTCTAACTGTAATATACAGCTCCATAATAACAAGTTGATATAAAAAGAGAGTATAATTTTTGTTGTTCATAACATCTATTAAAATGGAATACTACATCATATTGCACCAACTTATTCAGTGAACTCACGATATTACTGCGAGCGTTACAGTTTATAAAATCAAGAAAAGCACGAACTCGCTCGTTTTTCATGTAACGCGCGGCCTTTTTGTTCAGTTGTCTTGTAAATGTCCGCAGTACTCGAGGGAATTTTCTATGTATTCACATTTCCCACCATTTAATCCTGTACTGCGCAGAAACAATCCTACCAGTCCCTCAATATGTAAAGCGTCGTCGTCGGCTATCATCTTAATGTCATCTAGAAAATCGCATACCAAGGATGTCACGGATAATTTTTACTAAATCTTTTAAAATATTGCTGGCACAGTGGTGATTCTGAGCACTGGTCGTGTGACCTCATACAACGGTTTAATCGAAGTTGGAGTAAGTCTGTATCTGTATATAAGATATGCCAATTTTAGAAAATTTCTTCATACCGCAATCTTGTGAAATAACAAATCATCAGTTGGGATGCACTATTGCTTCAATGACTAGTTTTGGGTTAATCGCATTCTTATTATATCCACAATGCGATTTTTCCTTTTGACCATCACAAAAAATATCATTTCTTTCAACTTTGGCCATCAATCTTTCTGATACTTCATTTTCATGTTCTGTTTGTACATGTTATAGCACGTATAATCACGCCACACGTGTGGCTTTACAAAATGTCGCCTTAGCTGTGATAGTTGCGATTTTGTTTTATTCGTTTGCCTAAAAAAAAGAAAGACATTTTTTATTTAACTCCATCGCTTCTCTGTTCGCCTAACCATAGCTGACGTGATTTTATTGCTTATATACAATTTTAATCCATTTGAAGTTGATTTATCATAACCTGTTGAACACATTCTCCTGGCCGTAAAAATGAAGCTTGCAAGCGAGTTCGTGTTGCAAATGAGCCAAGTGGGTCGAAGGACACGCGCGCAGCCCCACGTAATCTGAGAACATCTCTGCTTTTCAGAAGAAATAAAAAAATTGCTTCTTTGCTCATCCCTCATTCAGATAAATGTAGAAAAATTTGGACGTACACTCTACGAGCGACCTGTACAAAAATGGAAAAAATTAACCACGCGTGCCCGATATTATGAAGTATCAAAATTTGACTTTTTTCGAGGCGCAAAAACAAGCGTCAAAACATCCACTAAATATATAAATTGCTTGGCAGTTTCAAATTTAGAATGTACCGGAGCATGTCCGTATATTCATTTATCCATGTGTCCGTCTGAGCAATTGTCTAGTACCTATGGAGAGCATTCCCCCGTTCGTAAAAATGAAGTTAACGCAACAAAAACAGTGTTTTTCATAAAGTATAACGCATACATCACATTCTGAAAATAGAAAAAATCAACCGCACCCACTCAATATTATAGAGTACGATAATATAGTTATTTACCTTCTTCTTAGGATCACTGTGATGAGTACAAAAGATAAGGTCACGATCGAATATAAATTTCGTATTTGTTACGTCTTAATTATGTATTTCTCCTGCACCTTTTTCTTGTGCCCATTGCCTCATCCAAACGCCTATCTTCCTAACAACTGACCTTGTATTCGATCACTAGCAACTTCGCAAACGAATTGATTGCACAGAATTGTGCTTAAATATTCACTAAAAATGCGATCGCTTGATGCCCGCCTTAATGTCATCAAAACTTTCGCGCAACTTTCTCTCATTGTTTGTTTTCCTGTATTGAAAATGTAATTTTCTAAAATTTACTCATATGTTGGGGTGAAATGCTCTTTCAAAACCTGTACCACACTGTATTCCAATTTCGTAGCCGTATTTTAGCAACATGACAACCAATAATAGTAACAGACGTTTTCTTTATCTGCTTCGTTTACATAAACGTCTTTTGTCGTTTTACTCTTTAATTCTGCTTAGTATTGCGTTGCTGCAGTAAAAAAGGCTAATGTGTTTGTTATGTCATATCTTTTTATTCTTTGCTGAAAGCTATCTCAACGATTGTAATCGACCCCTTTTGTGGTTAATAGTTAAGTATATCTTTATATTCACTGATTCTATATATTCCGACATTTCGTCTCCTTTTTTTCTTACTTATGCTTATTCGCATCTATTAGAAGAAAAAAAGAGTAAGAAATTTACGGTTGGGTGAGATACGCTACAGCACTTCGCTTCATTATTTTCGTGAAAAACTACCAACAATTGTATCTCCTTTCAATATAAATGCACATTTTTAAAAACAGCTGTTACATGAAATAGAGTCTAAAGTTAAGTTTACCAAAATTAATTTTTTTGCCAAAATGTTATTATTGTTCGCCTGTCCTTCACTTAACGTACAAGCAGTAGAGTTTGCTCTAACAAAAACGCTTGACTACGAATGGGTGTGGTGGGATGCATAAAATGTATCTACATGATCCAAATTTGGTGCATTTGATTTCTGTATCAAACTGCTTGTATATGTACGATGTAAGTTTTTTGCGCCATTGTTTTTTGCTATTACTACCGAAAGTTATTGAAAATTTTATTTATTTGCAGGAGCAACGAGCGATAATATTTTGTTTGTAAAACGACCGAACTTTATAGCGATTGAAAAACGAGCGAACAATACACATAAATATGCATACACGTTAAAGCAACATATAACTGAGTTAAACTAAAAGCTATGCTAAAAATTAGACTTTTTATTATATAAAGGCTTAGATTTGGTAGGGACACAGTAGGAATAGAAAAAGGTGATTGGGTCTATACGTTATAATTGAATATATCTTTTAAAGACTAAGCTTCGATTTATATCGCCCAAAATCGTAAAACTACTTTGGAATCAACAATTCAACACTCGATTGAAGCTCCATTTTGTTTGAAGGCAAGATTTATGCTCAGCCCAATTAACTTTGTGGGTACTCAAAGAAAACTTTCTTATATCGCGCAAACATTAAATTTTAAGGAAACTTTTACTTCGATACATGCCCTCATTTGCACGAGTGTTTACCTTATTGAAGGCAACCTTACTGTGTTAGGGTATAAAGAAAATGGACGCATAGGAACCAGATCTCCCAGATATCCCAGATGTTCTGGTCAACTTTTAATTAAACATAAATAACTAACGTTATATTAAATCTATTTAAAAATTCATCTTAAAAAAAAAAAATATATGTTATGCTACGAGACTAACGAAACTCACATATAAAATAAAATAAATACGTGAAGACTCGAAAAAATATTATAATAAAGTGCCAAAGGTATGTACATGTGTATGTATACATAGTAAAGCAATAAAGACCTAAAGCAGAGTAACAAAAACTAAGGTTTACATACCGTAAGAGCGTAATAATAAGCGGAATGGCGAGACAATAAGGATAACCACAATATAAAAGCAATAAAATAGAATAACAACACCGATAGCGCATTTTAGTATTATCAGTGTAAAGGATCAGAATGGCGAAGTCAAGAACACCACAGTACGCTCACGGAAAAACTACGTTTAAGCATTTATTAAGCGACAATTCACAATGTATACATCCAGCGTGGCCAACATTCTGGATACTTTTCGTCTTCCTTAATCCAGTCTTACCAGAAGTAATTTTTCGTGTGGATCCTTTGGGTAAATATGACTAAACCTTGTTTTCATACATATTTATATATAACAAACGTACATGTAGGCAAATTTTGAAAAGTGATATTAGCAGGTTGCAAAAATGTTGGCCATTTTTTCACTTGAAAAACGCATTTATGAACAAAAATCGTATATGCCGTATCCGTTAACCATAATTTTTCCATCATCTTCAAAAATATTTTACGATATTTCTCCAACATTGCGGATCCGCGTACCAGCCGCGCTACATCGAACTAAGCAAGTGGTAATCAGAAGGCGCCATGTCTGGCGAGTAGGCTGCATGCGGCAGAGCTTCTCATCCCAGCCATAGCAGTGTTTTCCTGGGCAACTATTGCAACAAATTGCCAAAGTGGCGTTTTCAGTCAATTTGTATGGTCGCCATTTTCCCTCCTTTTGGAACTTTCCCATCGCATGTGAACGTCTAAAAACAGTTGATTTATCCATTGATTGACTGTTCGAATGTTCTTTGAGAGTTAGAGGTGATTTTTGCCCATTATGCCGTTCAACTCATTGTTTTCGAACTTTTTTGGTCCTCTAGGCCGTTTTTTGTCGTTGACATCAAATTCACCACTTTCAAATCGTTGAACCTAACGCTGATAATTAGGCTACGATAGTGGGGCATCATCATAAGCTTCTAAGCGTATTTGGAGGGGCTCCGGCAGCAGATTTATTCAAATTAAACGACAACAAATGCAATTTTGAAGGTCCCATGATTAGCGTCGGCGTAAGCTGAATCAATAATATTAAATGGAAAACTGTTATTCCAAGTAAAGAAATGTCAAAACCATCGAGTTCAACTGTTAAGTACCCTCGTATTTCCCATTTGTTTATCATTTTTCTCTGTAGAAGTCGCTGGCCCAAATTTTTTCAACCTTCTAATTGCTCTAGTGAATGTACCGCTTATATTTTAACATGGTATTCCATTGTTTTATATTGGACCTAATTCTGTGTACATATTATACAAAATTAAACAAAATTTCATATTTACTTGCATGCGGAAAATTGAGGTTAGAAGAGACTGGGTTCAATAAGAATGACTTCAATCCTAGATGTCTTCAGTATACTATGTATATTGCGAAATCGACTGTTTAGCCGCATGAGTAGCGTAGTAGGTAAAAATCGCGACTACCAAGATACTAGTATCACCACCGTGTTAAACAGATAGGGGACTTAGATTATATAAGAAAAAAAACAAGTAAGAAAATTAAATTCAGTTGGAACCGAATCTTTTATACTCATCACCGTTTACCCCGAAAGACATAAAAGTAAAAAAGGAAAATTCTCATACCCCATAATATGGAGTGGGCGTAGTTGATTTCTTCTGTTTTCACAATTAAAATTTTTGTAGTAGAGACATGTGGGAGTTGTAAACGTGTCCTTTAAAAAGTTTAGATCAATTCCAAATTTTTTTGCAAATTTTTAGGCAATATCTTCATTTTCACTGATGTAAGAATGTTTACCCCAAATACTACTAAAGTTGCGCAAACAAACAAATGGACGGACCAATAGGCGGACATCTTTAGGTGCACTCAAGGGTTGTAACTGGCCAAGAATTGATCTACTTTATGGTTTCTGAAGCTTGTTTCTGCACGTTATGTTATATTGAAAAAGTAATTATAGTTGCATACACTACAATATTAAGTAATCGTGATCAATTTTTTTTTCATTTTTGTACACAAATGCTATAGCTTCATCCATAAAATATTTAAGTTTTTGTACATTTATTTGCTATACTTTATGAGTAATGAGCAATAAATATTTCATTTCCTTTGAAAAACAGAGGTGTTCTCAGATTATGTAGTGCTGTCGACCGATTTAGCCTATTGTCAACCAAACTGCGTGCAGCAACTTCCAACGTTTCTGCAAAATTTGAAGTCGAAGGTTTCACTTTTGCGGCCAGGAGAATGTTTACAACATACGTTACACAGACGGACAGGCGGACGTTCTTAAATCGATTTAAAATTTGGTGCTGATCAAGAATATATATATACTTTGTGGGATTCCTGATGCTTACTTCTGAGAGTTGCAAACGTTTTGACGAAATCAATATACACCTTATTCTCCGGTGATGGCTATAAAATAGAAATGTTTGCCATTGCGACTTGTTGTTAAACTCACTTTGTGAAAAGTTCCGGGAGTATTGTTGTGAAAAATTTTTTACTAATTGAAATTTATTCTTGTAACTGGACACAAATATTATTTTTTTTACAATGATCTTTAGAGATAATTTAGGCTTTCGCTTGCACCATTTTCTATGCATACCGATTACGCAAGCAACAAAAACCGAACATTTAAAATACGTCGTTTTCCAGCTGAGTTTTGAGGATTTGAGTTTTGAGGATCTCTTCCACTAGAATTCACATATCGCAAGCCGTTTTCTAGAAAGAATAAAAAAAAATTGTAATATAATTAAATTTTGATTTAATAAAAATATTTAATAAAATTTTAATAAATTCTAATTAAATTTTAATTTAATTTTTTTTATTCGAAGTGTACCTGGATCTTTCTGATAAAAACATGTCCTTGTTTTTAAAAATTGTTACAAATTCCTTCAGTATGTTATCTATTATTAGACACTGCTCTTGCCAAATTTTCGAAGCCCATAAGTTATGGAATAAAATGAAATAAAAGTGCTTTTTACAATTGCGTCTGTAAATTCGCTAGGAAATTTTACCATAAAAGGTTTCTAAATTAATATGAAAAAAAGAAGAAGATTATTAAACTAAGCCAAAGTAAATATATATTCTTGGTTCGGAGAAGTTATTTTCAGCAAGAAAGGAGAGACGATGGTAGAATTAACAGACGCCGGTATGCCGTTGACGGGATTGCTATTCCAACAGCATATGTGTCGAACTATCTTCTTTATCGACTTTAGGATTTCTGATCAGAGAACAGTATTTATTCAAGGCACTAATAAGTAAAGAAAGATGTTTGGAAATTTTCAAGAAGTCGCACTTATTTTATGAGATGAGATTATAGAAATCCGTATCGTCAATGCTGTAATGAACTTAACATTATCATTGGAATCAATCGTTGCATACGTAGCACGAGCAAAACTTTTTAAATGCGCAGTGTGCATTTTATTTTCTTTAAATTATCTGGGAAAACTTTACAAAAAAAGTTATCGTCCTAAAAGCGTGTAAAGAAAAAACCATAATATACTAATAACAATTGGAGAAACGATAGCTTCATTGCCAACGAAGCACTACATATAAGGAAAGAAAGTAAAGGATGTAAAATCAAACAAAATTATTATTAACAAAATAAGAAAACCGGGAAGCGCACAAAACTTACAAATCTGGTAAATAAAGACGAGTTAGTGGAAATATGTGGTATTGATAAACTTCTCACTAATGCATGGTGATTTCGCGTGCTTCCATACCACCAATTCAACAGAAAATCTCCGATTACTTTGTTTTCATTCTCATCAGATCAAGTTTGACTAGAATATTTTTTTTTAACCCTAAACTTCTTCCATCTCAATTTCTTTTTATTAAAATTGCACCAATAAACCTAAAAATTACGCAAACCTTCGTCCAAACATAAGCTCACGGTCAGTAGAAAATTCTATGTGCATGTAATGTGGTATGATTCTCAGTTATTATTTTGAATAGACTTATATCACATTGTATCATATCCGCTGCAATATACGCAAAAAAATATATGACATAATAACAGCTTTATAGCGGTATATTAAAATTTCTATTGTTTTTAATTAAGGTTTTGTTCGTCGCCTAGAATATATGAATGAATAGTTTAGAAACAATATTTTTATTATACTATAAAATTTTGTTGGTCGAGGATCGTGTTTGTCTGATTTAGAAATTATCGCAAGTACTTCTATTTTTTTCGCTCTTTTTATAACTTAATTAAGCCCCTCCCTTTACATACAAATAAAATTTCCTATGTGATGAAATTATTTTACTTCCTTGTTATATATGAAACGATATGGTGTCTGTTGCATTTATTATCTGCTGCATTTATTATCTACAAAAAGGCAAAATTAACTAATTTGTTGCCTTATATTTATATCTAATGAAATTGTGTGGAAGCTACTTTTTCAATTTTTAATTAGATTTTGTAACGACATACTTTGGTTTTAATTCGTTGGGAAAAATTTTCGTAGTGCGTACTATATATATAATAAGGACAATGAAAATTGAAAACGGGACAGTTAAGCAGCAACCAAATTTACTGCCGTAAGTATTTACAATATCTGTTGAAACTTGTTGAGAAAATTCCGCTTCATTTCATTTTAGCAGGTATGATGTACAAGAATAGAAGACACGGAGCCTTAAGCTTTGGACGTAACGCAACGCAATTTACATGCGTCTTGTATTCTGATCACGCGCTGTTAAGGATGAAAAAGCCTCAAGTTTATGTTTTAAGGATTAAAAGTATAACAATGTTTTACTTTGTAAATATCTTTTGTTCTCTATATATATATATAGGTAAATCTCTAAACAAAATGAATTTAATTGCATTGCGCATATGGCTTCCTTGTGAGTGTTTACGCTTACTTAAAAAATTAGCTGGAAGCACATTACTGCAGTAATTTATGTCATTGAGAACGTATTTTAATGCATGGATTTGCATTGACACTTAAAATAATTACATTTATGTAAACGAAAAAATTATGTGGTTAATAATTCAAGTATTGCTGAAATTAATTATATCTGAAATTTGCAGTATTCATTAACTTAAAATATTAACTAAAATCACACGCGTTTTTCTAAAAAAATAAATTTTAAAAAATAAATAAATAAAAAAGTTTCCGCTGCATCTATTTTTTACTTAGACAACGTTTATGTAAACAAAATTTAATCGCATTGTGATTTCGCTGTAGCTATAAGCTGAAGAAATGCACATTTGCAGAGGGTTTAGAACATTATCGCGCCGGAGATACAAATAAAAAGAATCTTAAAAGACGGTAATGCGGTAATCTAATAGAATATGCAAACCCGTTCGTTTCAAACCGAATCTCGAGAAAATATTTGTTATACCCACCAATAGATGTTAAAGATGTGTTCACTTTGCCCGAACGTTTGAACCATTCAGAAAGAAACCCTCATAAAGAATAAATATTCTTAATCAGTATCAAATTCTGAATCGTTGTCGAGGTATTCTTTCGTCCGTCCATGCTCCTTTGTGGAAGCATATGATAGGAAAAATTAAAGTATTATCTGCAAATTTAGCAAAAACATTGAAACATTGTTCATATTGGAAATAGGCAATTGGTCAAAACTCATACCCGCAGTACAACGTAAACTGATTTGTGTTTTCAAAAGCAAAAAAGCTTTGGTTTGCTCATAATATACAACGGATTCACCGGTAAAAATTTTCACCCGTATAGTTGATTCTACATCGTCTTTGCAAAAAAGAAACATAATCCGCCATGCATGCCAATTTTTATATCCATCAATGAAGGATGGGGATATACCCACTTTGTCATAATGTATGCACCACTGAGGCGGAAGCTTCAGACTACATAATGTATATATATATTCTTTATCAGCATGAAATTCTGAATTGATTGGACCATGTCTGTCCGTCTATATGTTGTTAACACACTTGAACATTGGAAGTCCTTGCACGCAAGTTGGTATTGAAAGTGAGCCAAATTGGTCAGAGTACAAAACCATAGTAAGCGTAAACTAAACGCAGCTCCGTTTTTCTTAACATAAAATTTGTGGGTTTTTCCTCATCAGTCTCAAATTATAAAAGACAGACGGCGGAACTTTTCCGTTCTTACTTTACGAAAATCTATACTATCTATGTGTAAAAATGGAAAAAATCGGCCGTTTCCACACAAAATTACAAGCGAGTAAATTTTCTTTATTCCACCTTTTTGAGGTTTTATGCTTATCAATTATAGGGGAAACAAGACAAGATGCATAAAACTATTTTGCGCATTCCTCAAATGAAGATATATTGCCTGTCAAAAAATGCATTAATTCTAAAATAAATATGGTGGACAGCACGAATGCTGTGATGGCAGCGGTATGGGTGTCAATACTTGACTTGGACAGCAGAATACAGAAAGCGAAATGAAAATGTATGTAGGGATACATTTTTTTTTAAATCACCGTTCTTATCAAGTAAAAAGACTTGGAGAGCAGAATGCGAAAAGCTAAATGTGTTACTTCTAAATAAATTATGGTGGACGTCACGACGTGGTAGATTAATTTTTCTGAACAAGACGTTTAGTAAGAAGATAAATTTTATCCCATTCCCTTTTTTATAAAAATAAATAAAAGCATTGCGAGCGAAAGATTTCAGTGGTGGTGAGTACGCGAGATTCGACAGCAGCCGAATACAATTTCTTTACTTATCTTAATTACTTTGGTCAAATTGACGTTTTTTCGTAATGTATTGGATTTAAATCGAGTAGTCAACTGAATTTACAATCACTTCATTTTCACGACTTTTTGTGAAGTTTTCTTCTTCAATTTCGAGAAAAAACTTCAATAGTTGACTAAGAACAGCATAATTGTGATTAATATATAGACCGTATGCAATATTTCAGAACAATTAAAAGATATTACAAAAACGTCGTGATAAGGCTGTTTCGCTAAATTAATTATTTTTTTGACATTAAGAAATTATTAAAAATTACGAGGAGCTTTCTAAATGTCTTCTATTATAATGAGATTTACAACGTTGCTTAAACAGTTATAGTTAGTTAATAGTTACTGAGCCAAACCTTAATTATTAAATGTGAATAATTTACGAGAAATACGACCGTTTCCTTGGGAAAATAATAATACAACGGATTGTCCGCCGGAAACTTAACAATCTGTGTAATCTACACAAAATATCCATGACAACTTAAGCAACCTCTATTCTTTCAAAACCTGGGAACATAACTCTACCAATTTTAAGCGGTGATGAAAATAATGTTACCATTAGTATTACTAACGGCGATAATGAGGCGGAAAATTCTCCAAAGTGCCGCAAATCGTAATTCCTACACCTATGCGACATAGAACGGATAAAAAATTGGAAAATGTAGATTAGTTTACCGATTTATGGGTTTTATTCGATTTTAATCTGTATGTTGAAGAGTCCGTAAGAAAAGCTACGTCAACGCTAGGCTTTTTTCAGCCTGGTGTCCCATAAGTTGGAAAAAAGCTATATAAAAGATTAGCGACACCAATAGTTTGTGGACGTATGCTGCTTAGTTTCCTTTCTATATAGATATAGATTCCACAGAAACTGTTCCCTAAATGATGTCTGTCACTTAATCTCAATATCGGATTGTTTAAAGTCTATCGAAACAACTATGTTTAATATCCGCGATTTGCATATGTCGTATTTAAATTAACTTGTAAGGATAATATCTCATTATGATTCGAAAATTAATTGGTGTTGTTTACTATGTCAACTTTTGCATGTTTGCAATGTTTGCAATTCTGTACTGGTTGTGGTTGTGCTGGTTATGTATATGTTCTTATAATCATCGCCGAAGGATGACAGGTATATTCATTTTGTTAAAACGTTTGCAACCCCCAGAAGTCAGCATCGAAGACCCCAAATAGTATATAAAATCTTAATCAGCACCAAATTTTAAATCTATATAAGCATGTCCGGCTACTTTTTGCACGCAGTTCGATATTGAAAATGGGCTAAATCAGTGAAGAGACCCGCTTACATCGCCATGTAAACTGAGAACATTCCTGTATTTCAAAAGTAATGAAAAATTTGTTTGTTATTCATTACTCATAAACTATAGCAAATAAATGTACAAAAATTGAAACGCATATTCTATGGGCGATACTCTAGCGTTTGTGGACAAAAATGGAAAAAATATACTTCGCCTATTCAACTTTATAGTATATCAAAATGTAATTATTTTTTCAATAGCTTTATACGACTCAGAAACAAGCTTCAAAAACCGTATAAAGAATACCAATATTTGGCCAGCTACAACCCTTTAATGCATCTAAACATGTCACCTGCTTCGTCCGCTCGTCTGTCTGTTTGGATGACTTTGTAGTATTTGTGGTAAACTTTCTTTTGTTAGCGAAAATTAAGATACCGCTTGAAAATTTGCAAAAGAATCTAGAGTTAACCTAAACTTTTCAAAGGAAATGCCTACAACTAAACACACATGTGCGTCTACAACAAAAACTTTCAGTTTGAGAATGGAAGAAATCAACTTCGCCCGCTCCACATAACAAAGCATGCGAATTTTATTTTTTACTTCCCTACTCTTTTTTTTAGATAAACGGTGGCTGGTATAAAAGATTCGATTGTTTCCTTTTTTTTGTTCTTATTTTACCTATATATGAATTATTATTTAATTATCATTATTATTTTTTTCTTTCTTTACTTCCCCTTATATTCTTTATACTAGTTTTTAATGTTTGCTTAAAGATTTGCTTCCTAAAGTCATTTGAATTCGACTGTTAATTTATTTTAGTTGGTTTTCATGTGTAACTAAATAAAAATAAATAAATAAATGGAAAATGAATTGCTTTGTTAACTCAGTCATTAGAGGAACATAGATTTATACATGGTATTTCCTTCTTAATGAAGTTAAAAAATAGTTTTTACGATTTGTTGGCATTACTAGGGGGGATGACTTTCATCTTCCTGAGAGCTTTTCAAGGAATTTTATTTTCATAGAACTCAGTCAATGGACAGTAACAGTAAGCTTTACAACCCGTTTGGGGTCCATTGTAAAATCTGTAATCTAATCTCAATAGCGCGTTCTTTAAATTCTATCAAAAAAACTATTCCCAACGCTCGCGTCGTCTGCCTACGTCGTATCTAAATGAATTCTTAAACTTTTAACCTTTGTATGATTCGCAAATTGAACTACACATGTTTACTATTACCAGTTGCCAAGCTTTTGCATGTTTATAACGGCTTAAGTGTTCACCCCAACACCTGTTTGCACCGGTTGAGGATGTGCATATCCAGCAGAGAGGCTTCTTCTTTTCTCTTCTTAATTTATAGATGATTATTTTTATTTATTTATTTATTTATTTTAGCTAGTTTAAGTAAGACAAAGGTAAATCGCGCGTATTAAGCAATGTTCCTTTAATGGACTTTAAAGAGTCCGATAACGAGAATAAGTGATAGACGTCATTTGCGTTCTTGCAAACTACTCTGAGCGGATTAAACAGCTCATAATTATATTTACACTGACTAAGCTTAACCAAGATAAAGTGCCTAGAGAAGCGGTTAGGGACATTAAAGCTTATTTCACCAAGTAATAAAGGCGAGTCAATAGCACCCTTTATTACATTGATCACAAAGGAAACGCCAAGAACAAACCTACGTTTCTCAAGAGACGGTAAGGACAGCAGAAGCAACCTATTTTCATAGGGAAGAAGAGAGGCAATCGGATCCCAACCCAAATTTCTAAGGGCAAACAGCAAGAATTGCTTTTGAATAGATTCAATTGAATCTACCTATATAGTACCTATATGAAGGAGACCACACAACAGAGGCATGCTCGAGTGTGGGTCTAACCAAACACATGTACAGCGTTTACTTCTAGTGTTTCTTTATTTTTGTTTATATACTTCGCTATAGTAACAATACTTGGGAAAACATTTATTTCTAAGAGTCAATCGAATTCGGTTGTTAACTGAGCTTAACTGCATTTCATGTGTGAACAACCAATTAAGGATGATAACGGAATTCTCAACTTTTTAACTACAAAACTATGAAAGAAAGTGGAATTAAAATATTGATCAAAACTGTGAATTCGCAAATATATATAAATATATAAGTTAATTAACTAACTATGTGACATGTCCAGTTTCACGCTCACCGAAAAACTTTTATTAAAAACCTTGGTCACTCTACTCCAACTGTTAATATTAAACTCGATGTTGAAAAGCCGAAGCTCAAACAACGTCATCTATGCAATCTTAGAATAATTAGCGATAGAGGTTCTGCATTCATGTCGAAAGAATTATTATTATTATTATTATTGTAAATTTAGACTAATGAAATACATTCTTAGACTAAAAAAAAAGACATTGAGCACAGGCAACATAGGTTATGTACATGTTCTGAAGCTGATTGCAGAATGTCCAAAGTGTTAATCGTTCCTAATGCAATACTTCTAGCCAAGGAAAAGTTAAGGCAGTCTCAGAGAATGTGCTTTATAGTGAGAGTTTGTCCACAACTGCAGATTGGGGAGGAAGACTTCTTCAAAATCCATTGGTGAGTTGCAATTGTATCACCAAGGCGAATTTTCGAAAATATTTGGACCTTGGTTTTCTCACATGTCGAAAAAATTTATTAAACAGTCATACGGAAAACAATATCGAAATCGATGGGCAGAAAGAAAACACCAAAGGATAATTTTGGCAAAACTATTATCGTCTGATTCATTGAAATAGTGAAAGTTTTTGAAAAAGTTTGAAAAAGGTGGAATGAAAAGTTGGACGATGAACACCATTTTAAATGTGTTAACAAAGTTCTCACCGTTTGAAATAATATTCGCAAGAGCAACATAAGCCACGGATTGTCGGCAATTTTAGAAACGAGCTAGTCAGTAACTACAACGGTGAGCGAGAGAAATACGGAAAGACGCTAAACGGGAAATATAGAAGGCACAAGATACATATAAGAGAGAAAAATGTGTGAAGTGGGAGAATAGTATTTAAGCTTAAAATTTAATTTTATTGCCAATATCCTTATAACACGCGAATAGTTAGAACAATGGTGATGGGTATAGGGGATTCGATTACGGACGAATATTATTTTCTTAGTTATCTTATAATACATTATTCACACTTCTAATATTGAAAATTTTAATATCTCCAAACAGGTTAAAGTACATTGGTACTGAATTATGTTGCACTGCATCTTATCGATCAATAGGAAGAGAAGTCGTCACACATGGGTAGATAGACGTGTTCATTATATAGCGCTTCCACAAAGTTCAAATTTGTGATGAAGCTTTAAAAAAGATTTATTCTTTCAAGATGAGCGTTTAACAAAGTATACATTCACACACAATTAAATGTTGATGCAAAGATGGATAATCTTAGGCAGTTGCCAATAGTTAGGAAATTTGCAAGATGGATAACTTGTTAATCAAAATTTTTCTCATTTGCAAATAGTTCGTGTGATATTTCACACTATGTGCCCTATAACGACATTTTGGAGAGTTTTCAAGGCACATGTACTTTTCAGTTCACAAGCGTAAAAGTCGTCGTTTTGACTACTGGCGTTTCCTAGTTAGAAATGACCACATTTGAAATGTCTGCGGCAAAACATTGATAACTTATTACACAAAATAAAATCGAAATTTTTGAAAAGATTTACTCCGCTGAATTGTAATAACGCAAAGACATTAAATTTATCTATTTAATTTTAACTGTGTACCACATTAAGAATTATTTTGTCAAGCTTTTTAGCTAGATGATCAATCTTTGGAAACGTACTGCGGATTCTTATTCTGCCATCACTTTCGTTTTTAAAAATTTCAAATGTTCTGATAGTTACACTTAACACTAGATTTGTGGTCGCCGTCGACTTGCAGGATTTGTGATTTCAGGCTGAAATATTCTGAAGAAAAAAGTAGATATCTTTAGATAATACTTTTTCATGACATAACATACATGAGTGCAGCATTTGTCTTTATTTGATATTACAAGATTTACGGTCATTGACTATATATATATTTGTTTTAGTGGAATTCTTTTTATTAATGGATATATTAAGAAGATCTTTATGGAAATTATTTATTTATACTTTACTCCTTTTTATTAGTAATCTCCTTGAATACATTTTTTGCGTGTAATATTTACTTTAGAAGTATACTTTCCGCATACATCTTTATTTATCTTAGATAACAAAATTTGCCAAGATTATCGAGCAGTTAGATTTGCCAATGGACTGAAGGTAATTTCGTGATTGTTGTTGTGGTCCACGCTCAATTCCTCAGTTTGAAACCAGTATTTTAGCTGAGCTGTAGCTTACAGCTTTCCCGCTGGTCCGTCCCAAGAAAATTTGTGAATTCAAGAAATGAAATAATGTAATGGTCCTTCCGATACAGTTTGGATGTTAAAGTTTTTTCTTTATTTGATAAAGTTCTGTTTCTTACGTCTAGTAGTTCACAAAATTGCAAGCAGTTACAAAGTAGCAGGATAAGAAGTAAAAAGTAGAAAATCCAAAAAGAAAACCAGCACGGCAGGCGCAGTTTAACGGGATGTTACGAATCGCTTTTTTAATCGGATAAAAAAGTTCGCGGTTTCACTAGGTTTGTCTGCTTTGGAAAATGACCTTGTGCCTCAGCAGTGGTAATGCCGAGTCCTTAAATTAAAGCAGCCATATCCATCCTAGTCTGTTTCTCAAGGAAGTTCTTGCGTACTCTAAGAGGCACCCAGTATGTTGGATAAATTGTCTCTACTACTTTACTTTCTCCCTCAGAGCCAGTCTAGGTACGTTCAAGCCATCGGAGAGTATTGCATGGACTACTAGTGTCTACTAGCGAGAATTTCCCCTCAGGTGGGTTAACTCTTTGTTCGCTGGCCCCTTTGATCATTTATCCGACCAAAACCTACGTTATTTTGTAGTTCGTTGAGTGCTGAAGTACAATTAAAGAGCGATCGCAGCTGTGCTGCTTTGGTTTTTGTAAGCTTGTTTTGGTTTGTTAGCATTTAGAACTAACACAAGTGCAATCGGGTTAGTAGGTAGTAGCATACATAAATGATGTTAGTAGGATAGCTGATGTGCATGCGTAAAGCCGATTTTGGCGTAGCAAATTTATGCACTCTTGGGATATGTGTGTAGCTTAGGGTAAGAATTGACAACTGCATGCACACAAATGGTTACAAGGGAAAAGAAATATTGGGCATAGCGGGATTGATTGTAAATCATTTGGAATATATAGCAGAGCTTAGAAATTTGGGCATGCAAATAAAACTAACTATGAAGGGGATGCAGCTTAGCGTAAGGTGTGATGAGTGTGTATACATAATGGTAAGTGTAGAACACAGGTTTTCAAATGCCTAAGTTATTCCATATTTAGAGTAGTTAGCTTGGCCTCAGGGATATGCAGATAAGCATGTAAACGTAAAACGAACTGATTCGATATGTACTTTGGCATAATATTTGAAAAGTTTATATGGCTAAACGATTTTAAGGAAAAATAACAGATTCAACGCAGGAACGTTCAATTAGCTAAGCATAGAGTTGATTTTTGAAATGGTTGCTTAGGTATATACGAACGGCTTTCTTACATGAAGGATCATAAATTAATTGATTAAAGTGTCAACTACTAGTTTGCCAGAAGACGTGTGTAGTTTATTTAGTATCTAATATGCAAATAAACTTAAAAGTCTACGGGGAATATGCGGTGACAATTAAAAAGCGTGGAATACGTATGATACAGGAGGATTAAACGGTAATAGGGTCGGAAAGCAAAATGTGTGTAATCAGGAAGGTGGATTAAGTGATGGTAAAGTCGGAAACAGAATGGTAGTAAGGAAGGGTTTAAAGTCAGCAAACGGAATGTATATAGATGGATTAATAGTAACAGGGAGCAGCGGGTTAGTCATACTAAACAATAAAAAAGAAGCGATTATATAAAATAGGACGGGGAGAGTTGCTTCGTTACAAGCTAATTTTCCGAGCTAATCCTGCTACCTTGTAGATCCACACGTTGATGGCAACCAAATTTAAAATGTTTTATAATACCCTAAGGCGTCTTCTACGGGATTCCGCTTTCAAGGTATATTTTTTAGCCATTTGGTCGATATTATCACCACCACAAGAGTTTTACTATAAAATGCAATTGTTTCAGGAACGTGTTTGCCATTTTGTTCTATTTTGAAAGGCGAACTTATTAAAAAAAGAAACAGGAGAAAAAATTCCAAATACAAACAAATGCATCTTTTCAGGAAATTTTGTTATTACCTAATATCTAATTTTAGTAAATCTGTTTGTTAATAAAGTTAGAACGAGCTGGCCTGCTTATTTAACCGTTAATTCTGCACGTGCTACTAAAACCACCATTTGTGCACTGAAAACTAAAGTGGCTCTAACGAATACTCGGACACCAATTCTTCAAAAATGTATTCACAAGGTCGAAGATTACAGGCTAATGGGCTTACAAATATGTCTTGAAATCGTTTCAGTTTTTTGCTTGATGTGCGTTTATGTGAGCAGATCAAGCCTTTTTTGGACAACATCTTTCATATCGATCAAGAAATAATCAAATTTCGGCTTTCTATCTTTGTTCTTCCATCTGTGACGATTCGTAAAATTACGTGTCATATTGATGGGTTTTAGGAAAAATGGATACTGTAATGTAAGTCGGCAACTATTCAGTTTTTATACGCTTTTATAGGAAACTTGCTATTACGCATACTCTTTGCGACATTTTTAATCCCCTTCTCCGTTAAAATTTTACGGATTATTGTTCAACTTTTCGTCAACTGCCAGATGCATGACACAGGTAACGCGCCATGAATGTGTACTTGGTTTTTTCCGGCCTACAGACCCAAGGAGGGACTGAACCCCAAAACCAACGCAAGCGTACAGAAACTATCTACGAATCTTACCAACCTTTAACGATGGACAACTAGTTTAAATACGACATCGGTAAATCTTGCTTATTGTAGAGAGTAGCTTTGATAGAACTTAAAAAGTCGGATATTGAGATTAAGTTACAGATGTGATATGGGGTTTCGCAAAAGCAACTAAATGGGCTGAAAAGCCCACAGTTGGATCTACTTTGACTGAACTTTGTCAAAATATAGTTTCTAGAAGGAGAC